>NW_028081972.1:227001-238928 GCF_014824575.4 Sturnira hondurensis
TTCATCATCACCAAGCCCTTATTATATGAAATGCTAAAGGGACTTATATGAGAAAAAGAAGATGAAAAATATGAACAGTGAAAGGACAGCAAACTCACAGTTATTAACAACCACACCTAAAACAAAAGCAAACCAAGAGGACAGCTAGATCAGGAGTGGAACCATAGAAATGAAGAACACATGGAGGGTTAGCAACAGGGGAGTGAGAGGAGGAGAAGGGGGGAGAAGGTACTGAAAATAGCATAGACAGTAGGCAGAAAATAGATAGGGGGGCGGGCAAGAATAGTGGGGGAAATATAGAATCTAAAGAACTTGAGACACATGGTTATAAACTAAGGGGGGGGAGAATGGTGGGGGAGGGAGTGTGCGGGTGGAGGGGAATGAAGGGGGGAATAGAACAACTGTAATGGTATAATCAATAAAATATATTAAAAAAATAAAAAGAAAAAAGAGAAAAGAAAAGAATTGTATATTCAGCTGTTTTGGGATAAAATGCTCTGAAGATATCAATTAAATCTTTCTGATCTAGTGTGTTATTTAAGGCCACTGTTTTCTTGATATTTTCTGTCTGGAGAATCCATCCCCATTGAAGTCAATGGAATACTAAAATCCCATAGTATAACTGTATTACTGTCAATCTCTTCCTTTATGTTCGATCAAGATTTGCTTTACAT
Organism: Sturnira hondurensis; assembly: GCF_014824575.4. Taxonomy (NCBI): domain Eukaryota; kingdom Metazoa; phylum Chordata; class Mammalia; order Chiroptera; family Phyllostomidae; genus Sturnira; species Sturnira hondurensis. The sequence goes on from NW_028081972.1 coordinate 227,676, forward strand.
ATTTAGGTGCTCCCATGTTGGGTGCAAAAATACTTATGAGTTCTATCCTTTTTTTATTTCTCCTTTTATCATTATGTAGTATCTTTCTTTGCCTCTTAATGTTATACCTTAAAACAATTTGCCTTTGTTTTAAAGTCTATATTTTCAAATATACATATTGCTACCCAAGCTTTTTTTTTTCATTTCCATTTACATGAAGTATCTTTTCAGTCTTTTTACTTTCAGTGTGTGTATCATTCTGAGGTAGGTCTCTTGTAGATAGCATATTTATGATTCTTGCTTTCTTATTCATTGAGGTACCCTATGTCTTTTGATCAGAGCATTTAAGCCATTTACATTTAAAGTGATTATTGATAGGTACATATTCATTATTATTTTATTCTTTTAATTCTTTTTTTCCCTTTTCTTCTTCTACTTCTTAAAGCAGGCCCTTTAACATTTCTTGTAATACTGGTTTGGTGGTAGCAAACTCCTTTAGCTTTTTCTTGTATGGGAAGCTATTTAATTCTCCTTCCATTTTAAATCATAGTCTTGCTGGGTAAAGTAGTCTTGGTTGTAGGTCTTTGCTTTTCATCACTTTCCCTCATCCCAATCCCTCATGGCCTGAAATGTTTTTGTTGAGAGATTACTCCACAGTCTTGTGGGAACTTCCCTGCAGGTAATTATCTGCTTTTCTCTTGCTGCTTTTAAAATTCTGTTTGTCTTTAACCTTTGCTATTTTAATTATGATGTGTCTTGGTGTGGGTCTCTTTCGGTTCATCTTGTTTGGGACTCTCTGTGCTTCCTGGACTTGTATGTCCTTTTCCTTCACTAGGTGAGGGAAGTTTTTGGTCATTATTTCTTCGAATAGTTTCTTGATCACTTGTTCTCTCTCTTTTCCTTCTTGTACCCTTATGTTGCAGATATTGTTATGCTTCAGGTTGTCTCAAAGTTACCTTAAACTATATTCATTATTTTTAGTCCTTTTTTTCTTTTTGTTACTCTGATTGGGTATTTTCTTCTACCTTGGCTTCCAAATAGCTAATTCAATCCTCTGCTTCATTCAACCTACTTTTTATTCCTCCCAGTGTAGTCCTGTTATCAGATATGTTATTCTTCATCTCTGAATTGTTCTTTTTCATTGTTTCCATGTCCTTTTTCATGATGTTGTAGTTTTCACTAAGTTCCTTGAACATCCTTGTGACCATTACTTTGAGCTCTATATCTGATAGACTCCATGCCTCCACTGCATTTAACTCTTCTTCTGGAGGTTCCTTCTTTTCTTTCATTTGGGACTTCTTTCTTTAACCCCACATTTTGGCTGTCTCTTTGCATTTGTTTCTATGTATCATATAGAATTTGCTATAATTCCCAGTTTTTGTGGGATGGCCTTATGTAGTAGGTGTCCTGTGGGACCTAGTGATGCATCCCCCTTGATTTCCTGAGCTGGGTGCTCTAGGTGTGTCCCTGGTGTGGGTTTTGTGGGCCTTCCTATTATAATTGAGTCTGGATTGCTATTGGCTCATTCATGTGTGGGATTGGCCCTCAGTCTGGTTGACTGTGAGGAACAACCTTGGCCACGGTATGGCAGCTGTTGTGCAGGTGCAGTCTCAATGTGTCTTCTTCTTCAAACCCTTGGTTATAAAATACCTCTTCAACCAGTCTTCAGTTGGTAATTCAGGGTGCTTGTTCTCCAGTTTAGTTATATTTCCAGTTTGGTTCAGGGAGGAGATGAACACAAGATCCACCTACTCTGCCACCATCCTGAAAAGCCTCTTATACCATTTTTCATTGAACATGCTCAGGTAAAAGTCAATATGAATTAAACTTCATTAAAGGCATATTTGAATGTTTCACAATGTAATTTTTATTGTAAATATCACCAAGGCTACTTCTTTTTAGAGACATACTATATTTTACAAGTCATTTCATTGCATTTTCAATGATATGTCTAACTATAGACAAATTCTCACATATGTATGCACTCAAGTTGAAAGTCCTTTTAAAAACAGTTTGCAATTGCTCCAAGGCTTAATCTGAAGGACCCAACTCTTCTATAAAGGCCCGCATATTTGGATGAGGCCCCCATAAAAGAGAAATTGGGTGTTCTCTTTCACACTTGCTAATATAAGTTTAAGTATCATGCTAATAAAGTAAATGCCTCTTATAAAGCCACTTAAAGAAGCTAAGATAGTAATGAGTTACTACATTATAAAATAATAATAGTCTGTACACATATACTAATGATACTTTGTTTTGCCCTTTCACATGGAATAATAACATAGAGAACAGCTGTACCACAATCTAGCTCAAAGGCCAAATAAGAGACAATGAGGGTTTATGGAGAAATTTAATAATATTTTCTAATTTTCTGAAAATATCTAGCTTTAGCAAGTATATGTCATATGATAACCTTCCTTCTAAGTAAAACTCAACCGTGAACACATTCTATTTCAAAATATGCAAAAGTATTCATGTTGTGTTCAATCACTGCTGCAACATGATTGTATGAGTCACTGTGATGGCACCAGATAGCTTTGTTCCAGATTATGGAGACTTGGATGGTTTTATGTTTTGTAATTGTATACTTATAAATCATTTTATCATAATAAAAGTATGTATTACACAGATAATGAAATTATACATAAGTAAACATATTTTTATTTTATTATGTAGACTAAAGTACAATTTAGGTAGTTTATATTTTATAATTTTTAAAGAAATCATAAACTACCAAAGGGCATAAAATCAATTAAAATCATGCAGATATCCAAAAAAAGACATCCCATGTACCCATACCGGTAGTTCACAGATTAGAGTCACACTATCTATCCACACAGAAAACCCCTGGAGAAAATGTGGACTGATTTGACTATAGGCACAAAGGAAAGAACTTTAAAGACCTTGATCTTCTACCAACACTCTGAGAATCACTGTGAGAAAAATTCCTTGTGCTGAAGGTTCTAAGATTTGGGATGGTTTCCAGATGAGAATCCACCAGTGATTATTGATTTGTACAATTCATCTAAGTTCAGTAGATTATGTCCAACAATATATAACCAGGAGTAGAGGTTGAAGTTGCCATTGCTTGTGCTTAACTATTTACATTAATTACCAACGCTAACAAAGTTTAATAGACATTAATTTTATCACATATCAACTATGCATAAGCTTTGTGAGTAGTGTCAGGGAGGTCAAAATCTAGAATAATCTGAGGTTTTTGAAATACCAAAAGGATTTTATAAGCAACCTTTGGACCATAAGACCAATCAAGCAGGCCCAGGATACATTTCTTGGGTGAGATATGTAATGCTAACAGATCACAAGAAAAAATAATTACCAAATTACTTCCTATTATTTTCCTTTATTTAATGTTTCTCACAGAGTGGTACATCAAATTCACCTTGAGTGTTTGTTAAAATGTATATTCTCAGGCCCCATCTCAAATTTACTATTTACTAGGTCTAAATCTCTGAGAGAAGATTAGAATGCACATATTTTACATCTTCTTTTTAAACTTTTTTGTTGATTCTAAAGAGAGAGGAAGGGAGGGAGAAATAGAAGGAGAGAAACATTGGTGTGAAAGATAAACATTAATTGGTTGCCTCTCATACGTGCTCCAACCCGGGAATGAAATTGCAACTCAAGCATCTGCCCTGACCGGGAATCGAATCTATGACCCTTTGGTTTGCAGAAGGAAGCCCAAACAACTGAGCCACCGCAGCCAGGGCTGAGAAAGTGCTTTTTTAACAGTCTCTGCCTCCTCTAAGATGCTGATAAATATGAGAAATAAGTAAGTTAAAGTATTCTCAAATTTCTTATTCAGAGTTCAGTCTTATAAGATGTGTTTAACATCAGAATTAGGTATATGTGTTCTATTTTTCCACACCCCCAGGAATGTCAGTTGTGCAATTATTTATTTTTTGACTTTACTTTTATTGTTAACACTAATACAGATGTCCCCATGTCCACCCCATCCCCACCTTTGCAGCTGGATGGAGGGAAATTCTGTCCCAATCATGTTCAACCAAATTCATGTCAGTTATTTTAGGTTTTTAATTTGAATGTGACTTTAGTATTTATCAAGAATAGGGAGTCCAACCTTGACCGGTGTGGTTCAGTTGGTTGGAGCATCTCCCATAAACCAAAAGGTCATGGGTTCAATTCCCTGTGAGGGCACATACCCAGGTTTTGGTTTGGATCCCTGGTGGCAGCTTATAGAAGGCAGCCAACGATGTCTGTCTGTCTGTCGGTCTGTCTTTCTCTCCCTCTTTCTCCTCCTTCCTCTCTCTCTAAATGCCTTGAAAAAATGTCCTTGAGTGGGGATTAATAAAAGGACCTCTGAGCAGACAGAAGTATTGAGCAATCTTTGTAAAGAATGGTCATATTTATACCTTCTCAATAACCCTGAGATATTCAGGAAAGTGAGGTGGAAAAGGATAACATCTGATTTTCTGTTGACAAACTGGTTTTATAATTGAATCAATTTCCCAGTCATTACTGGAAGATGTATTGAACCTTCAGGAATGACAATGGCATTGTTGCCTAGCAAAAGGGAGACTTAACATGTTGCTGCAGTTGGATAGAAATTCAGCACATCCAGCCACCAATCATCACAGGAAGAGCTGCTGCTGCTTCTTTGTTGCTGTAGCAACAGAGGCAGACAAATAAGATAGATGAATAGTAATTATCACTGAAAACTCCAAAGACGGGAATGGAGCTAAATAAGCTATCTGACTCAGGAGCTAAGTAAGATATCTGATGCACATTTTTAGACTCCTGCCTGTGAAATGGTAGATGTAGAATATTTATCACTAAAACAGATACTTGCTCTATGATAATGCCAAAGTGACACCAGCAAAATGGATCGCTTTTGCTATTACTTAGCTCAATTTCACACTCACTCTTTCTTAAAGGTATACCAGAAAATCTCATTCCTGGTCCTTTGGCCATACTACCCATCTTGAAGATTATCCAATGAAAATTTTTCAATCCCTAATCAAGCATTCTGGTTGTGCATAGTGTCTGAAAGACCGTCTGCTCAGATTACATGTTTTGGGCAATGAAAAGACTTTGTACCCAAACCCAGAAAAGCCACAAATGAGCACACTTTCCAAGATAATTTTATTTGCCCCTACTCCAAAACTCTCTATCCCAGATAACAGGTTACAGAAGGAGTAGACAGAAATATGAAATCACTCCAGTGCATTTTTTTCTGAATCAATTGTATCTAAATTACAGTTCAGTTATTGGACAGTTTCTAGAAAGAATATCAGTGAACACACATAAGATCTACAAAGGGGAAAGTGACTCATCCTGCACCTAAATTTTTTAAAACTTTTTATTATGAAATCCTCTAAGCACAGCCAAAGATAGAGAAAATAGTATAATGGACCTCCATGGACAGATCACTCATTTTCCATAACTCCAAAAATGATTTGAAGTAAACCCCAGACATCATATAATTTCATCAATAAATATTTCAGTATTTATCTCCTCTCTCTAAAAGTAATGAAAAAATGTCCTCAGGTGAGAAGAAAATTTTAAAAACTACCGTTAGCTTCCAAGAATTAGAACCTGATTTTTTTGTGAGAGAAGGAAGGGAGGGAGAAAGAGAGAGAAATGTCTAGTAGAGAGAAACATCAATCAGTTATCTCTCATACCCAAAACCACAACCTAGGCATCTGCTTCAACTGGGAATCAAACCACAGACCTTTCACTTTTTGGGACAATGCCCAGTCAACTGAGCAACTCTGGCCAGGGCAGGACCTGATATTTTTGGATGATTATTGTTCAGTATACTACACTGGACTTTTTAAAAAGATTTTATTTATTTACCTTTACAGGGGAAGGGAAGGAGAGAGGGAAAGAAATATCAGTGTATGGTTGCCTCTTGTGCGTCCCCTGCTGGGAACTGGCCTGCAACGCAGGCATGTGCCCTGACTGGGAATCGAAACTCAACCCTTTGGTTTGCAGGCCCATGCTCAATCCATTGGGCTACACCAGCCAGGGCTGGACTCTTGATTGTACCGAAAATTTATGAACTACAAAAGCTTTTCCAAGAGACTCATCCCCTCAAAGTTAAATAAGAAAGATCTGGCATGATTCTCTCCTTTACTCCATGGAGAATGAGGAGACCACTGTCCCCACCTGAGATTGGATAAACTGGCATTGGGGTACATAGTGTGTTCTGAAGGGTGGAAGCAAGATGAGTATAAGGGAATCCAATTAGTGGATACTCATTCCAAAGAACATGAGCTGAGTATCACAAGGAAGATGATACTACCAACATTCACAGATATATGAACTATAAAATTATATTCATAAGGAAAATGCCAAACCTATTATTTACAACACCTGACGTGCCAGCTTCCTCTTTGGTGGCTGTATTAGTTTCATTACTACAAATTGCATTAATGGTCAGTGGTCCCTCAATGTTTTATTACCTTTAATTATGATCCTGGGTTTGAACACATCATCATCCTAGATTCTTAAGGCAGAAGGTAGTGCAAATTCATGCAGTTCTTGGAATTGCTATGATCACCTCTTCTCTTAATTGTGAAAGATTTGCAAGGAGAATGCCAATTCTGTTTCCAATTCGTAGACATTGTCACTCCACTTTAAAAAGCCAAGACTTGCCCTGGCTGGTGTAGCTCAGTGGATTGAGCGCGGGCCTGGGAACCATAGGATCGTGGTTCAATTCCCAGTCAGGGCACATGCCTGGGTTGCAGGCCAGTTCCCAGTTCCCGGCAAGGGACACACGAGAGGCAACCATACATTGATATTTCTCTCTTTCTTTCCTTCCCTTCCCCTCTAGGATAAGTAAATAAAATCTAAAAAAAAAAGCCAAGACTCAAGTATGATTTTTAGGTTATTTTGCCAACATGTTCATCAGATGACAAAATATTGCCAGCAACCTAGTGGCCACCCATGCATTACCTTCAAGTCATTACTTGCTCCTACAAAGTAATCTTTACCCTGATTTCTAATAGCACGAAATAATTTTTTCTAGTTTCATGGAATCATATATTTTTGTGTGTCAGCATTTTTTTTCACTCAACATTATATTTGACAGAATCCATACTTTTGAGTTCAGTTGTAGCTCACTCACTGTCATTACTGCATAGCATCCCGGATTAATTTATCTGTCCTGTTGATGGACACCCGGATTTTAGTGTTTGAAATATTACACATAGCATTGCTACCAACATTGTAGTAGATGTCTTTTGGTGAACATATGTTCACATTTTTATTGAGTATATACAAGGTTTCTCTGGAAAAAGTCCAGCCATTGTTAATACAATGACAATGGTTTGTGCGACATCAATGTAACCTGGAAGCCAAGGAAAGTGGACTGGAATGCACATGTGCAAACAATGAATTTACATTTACAAATTTACATTCCCACCAGCAGTATATTAAACTCCAGAATTCTGCATAATATTATAAGCCCTCAATTTAAAAAATTTAGCCATTCTCATGGATATATGGTGATGTTGCATAGTGATTGTAATCTATATTGCCTCAATCTTTTTTTTATCCTCACCTGAGGTCTTTTTCTTCATTGCTTTCTGAGAGTAAGAGAGAGAAATGTTGATGTGAGAGAGAAACATCAATTGGTTGCCTCCTGCATGTGCCCTGACCAGGGTAGTACCACACTGGAGACAAAACTGCAACCTATATATGCTCCTTGACTGAGAATAAAACCCACTCTTGCAAGATGATACTCTAGCCACTGAGGTATACCTCTGTTGAGGTATCTGCTTGTCAAGTCTTCTGCACATTTTTTGACTGAGTTGTCTATTTTTTCATTTATATATTCTTTATGAGTCCTAAACAAATATATGTCTACAGATATCCTCTTTCACTCAGTCATTTACCTTTCTGCTCCTTTAATGGTGTGTTTCACTTTAAAAAAAAAGAGTTGTGGTACATTGTTAACATATGGTAATTTCTTTCTGTATTACATTTACATGAAAATACCATGTCATAGCCCATAGGAAGTATTGACCAACAACCTTTGCACATGCCATTTCCTTTATCTAGTTATTCTTTTTGCAGTTTAAGCCTCCCCTACAAGCTACATTAAAATCTTCCCTGCTGCTTCTGGCTATGTTTCCTCCCAGGAGTACTTCTGCTGTCCTAGCTTTATCTACGTTGTTATTTATCCCCCCCTTCTTTCTAGATGCTCCCTGAGGACAAATTTTATTTCATTTTTGCCCCCCCCTCATATCTCCAATGTTTACATAATAATAATAATAATAATAATAACAACAACAACAACAAAACAATTAAAATTCATTGAATACTAGGCACTGTCCTAAATTCTTTAAACACACTATTTTCCTTTAATTCTTACAACTCTATGAGGTAGGTGCTATAACTATCCCTACTTTATAGATAGGCATACTGAAGCACAGAGAAGTGCTTGTGCATTGGTGCATACATTAGTAAGGAAGTGTACAGAATTTGAACCCAAGTAGTGTGATTTCAGAAACATGCTCTTAGCTAGTATATTGTACCACTGTACTGGGCAATTGTACCACTGTAGTGGGCAATTTTGTTGAGTGAAAAATTTAAAAATGGAAAATAATATCCACATTATCTAATTTATTTTTTTCTTTTTTATGTATATTTTATTGATTCTGCTATGACAGCTGTCCCATTATTCTCTCCCCTTTATTCCCCTCTACCCAGCAACATCCCCTCTTACCAGCATTCCCTCCCCCCTTAGTTCATGTCCATGGGTTGTACATATAAGTTCTTTGACTTCTACATTTCCTATACTATTCTTAACCTCCCCCTGTCTATTTTTTATCTATCATTTATGCTTTTTATTCCTTGTACTTTTTCCTCCTTTCTCCCCACTCCTCCTCTCCACTGATAACCTGCCATGGGATTCCTGTTTCTGTGATTCTGTTCCTATTATAGTTGTTGCTTAGTTTGTTTTGTTTTTAGGTTTAGTTATCGATAGTTGTGAATTTGTTGTCATTTTACTGTTCATAGTTTTTGATCTTCTTTTTCTTAGATAAATCTCATTAACATTTCACATAATAAAGGCTTGGTGATGATGAATTCCTCTAACTTGACCTTATCTGGGAAGCACTTTATCTGTCCTTCCATTCTAAATGAAAGCTTTGCTGGATGGAGTCATCTTGGCTGTAGGTCCTTGCCTTTCATGACTTGGAATACTTCTTTCCAGCCTCTTCTTGCCTGCAAGATTTCTTTTGAGAAATCAGTTGGTAGTCTTATGGGCACTCCTTTGTAAGTAAGTGTCTCCTTTTCTCTTGCTGCTTTTAAGATTCTCTCCTTCTCTTTAATCTTGAGTAATGTAATTATGATGTGCCTTGGTGTGTTTGTCCTTGGATCCCACTTGTTTGGGACTCTCTAAGCTTCCTGGACTTGCATATTTAGTTCCTTCACCAGATATGTTGCCCTGCCCTGACGAATACCTAAGGCTCCACCCCTTACAATGTAAGAGTTGTACCAAGACAGAGAAATGTGGCCCAAATGAAAGAGCAGATCAAAAGTCCAGAAAAGGAACTAAATGAAGTAAAGATAGCCAACTTATCAGAGTTCAAAACACTGGTAATCAAGAGACTTCCGCCAATATGGAGGCATAGGTGGAAACATTGTGCCTTCTCCCGGAACCAAGTTTGAATACAACAAAGGTTTGGAGAACAAAGACACAGCCAAAGAACAGAAAACTGAATTATACGGAAGTCCCACAACAACGAACCATTTAACCAGGACCAGTAAGAGGGGCAGAGCCAGCAGCAGAGCAAGGTTGGGCAGGCAGGAAAGATCCCACAACCCAGGCACACAGGCAGCCCGGACCCAGTCAGGGTGTGGAGCAGACTGACCACGGTCGCACATTCAAGCACAGTGACATGGACCACACAGGCCCCAGCGGGCGAACCCAGTGGTGGAGGGCGGACGGCGGTGGCACACTCGAGTGCAGTGGGACAAAATGCGTGGGCCCCGGTGACGGTGGCAGCTGCTGCACCTGTGAGGGCCGTGGTGGGAGGAAGCAGACGAGAAGGCATTGCTCCTCTTTGACCCCGCCCCCACATACAGCATCACAACCCAGCGACTGAGTTGCCCTGCCCTGATGAACACCTAGGGCTCCGATCCTGCTACGTAACAGGCACGAACAACTCAAAAGATGGCGCAAGAAGAACTCAAAGTCCCAGAGCCGATAACTCTAAGTGACCAAGAGATTGCCAGCCTCTCAGAAGCATAGTTCAGGACACTGTTTATCAGGATGCTCACAGAACTGGTTGATTATAGTCACAAATTAGAGGAACATATGAAGGCTAAACTAATTGAAATGAAGGGAGATGCACAGGAAACCAATAGTGATGGAAAGGAAACTGGGTCTCAAATGAATGGAATGGACCAGAAGGAAGAACGAAACATCCAACGAGAAAGGAATGAAGAAATGAGAATTCAAAAAAATGAGGAGAGGCTTAGGAACGTCCAGGACATCTTTATACATTACAACATCTGAATTATAGGGGTACCAGAAGGGGGAAAGGAACAGCCACGAGTGGAAAACTTATTTGAACAAATAATAAAGGAGAATTTTTCCCAGTCTGGCAAAGGAAATAGACTTCCAGGAAATCCAGGAAGCTTAGACAGTCCCAAAGAAGTTGGACCCAAGAAGGAACACACCAAGGCACATCATCATTACATTAGCCAAGATGAAAATGAAGGAGAGAATCCTAGAAGCAGCAAGAGATAAGGGGACAGTCACCTACAAAGGAGTACCCATCAGACTGTCAGTGGATTTCTCAAAAGAGAACTTACAGGCAAGAAGGGGCTGGAAAGAAGTATTCCAAGTCATGAAATCCAAAGACCTACAGCCAAGATTGCTTTATCCAGCAAAGCTTTCATTTAGAATGGAAAGACAGATAAAGTGCTTCTCAGATAAGGTCAAGTTCAAGGAGTTCATCATCACCAAGCCCTTATTATATGAAATGCTAAAGGGACTTATATGAGAAAAAGAAGATGAAAAATATGAACAGTGAAAGGACAGCAAACTCACAGTTATTAACAACCACACCTAAAACAAAAGCAAACCAATAGGACAACTAGATCAGGAGTGGAACCATAGAAATGAAGAACACATGGAGGGTTAGCAACAGAGGAGTGAGAGGAGGAGAAGGGGGGAGAAGGTACCGAAAATAGCATAGACAGTAGGCAGAAAATAGATAGGGGGGAGGGCAAGAATAGTAGGGAAATATAGAATCTAAAGAACTTGAGACACATGGT
>NW_028081972.1:243781-332173 GCF_014824575.4 Sturnira hondurensis
TTTAGATTCTATATTTCCCCCACTATTCTTGCCCGCCCCCCTATCTATTTTCTGCCTACTGTCTATGCTATTTTCAGTACCTTCTCCCCCCTTCTCCTCCTCTCACTCCCCTGTTGCTAACCCTCCATGTGTTCTTCATTTCTATGGTTCCACTCCTGATCTAGCTGTCCTCTTGGTTTGCTTTTGTTTTAGGTGTGGTTGTTAATAACTGTGAGTTTGCTGTCCTTTCACTGTTCATATTTTTCATCTTCTTTTTCTCATATAAGTCCCTTTAGCATTTCATATAATAAGGGCTAGGCGATGATGAACTCCTTGAACTTGACCTTATCTGAGAAGCACTTTATCTGTCCTTCCATTCTAAATGAAAGCTTTGCTGGATAAAGCAATCTTGGCTGTAAGTCTTTGGATTTCATGACTTGGAATACTCCTTTCCAGCCCCTTCTTGCCTGTAAGGTCTCTTTTGAGAAATCCATTGACAGTCTGATGGGTACTCCTTTGTAGGTGACTGTCCCCTTATCTCTTGCTGCTTCTAGGATTCTCTCCTTCATTTTAGTCTTGGCTAATGTAATGATGATGTGCCTTGGTGTGTTCCTTCTTGGGTCCAACTTCTTTGGGACTCTCCGAGCTTCCTGGATTTCCTGGAAGTCTATTTCCTTTGCCAGACTGGGGAGATGCACAGGAAACCAATAGTGATGGAAAGGAAACTGGGACTCAGATCAATGGAATGGACCAGAAGGAAAAATGAAACATCCAACCAGAAAGGAATGAAGAAATGAGAATTCAAAAAAATGAGGAGAGGCTTAGGAACCTCCAGGACATCTTTAAACGTTCCAACATCCGGATTATAGGGGTACCAGAAGGGGGAAAGAAACAGCCATGGGTGGAAAACTTATTTGAACAAATAGTAAATGAATATACAATTCTTTTCAAGCACACGTAAAACATTTTCTATGATAGACCACATGCTAGGACACAAAACAAGTCTATATATACAGAAGTCATATCAAACATCCTTTCTGACCATAATGGTATGAAACTAGAAATCAACAACAGGGGGGAAAAACACTAAAAAACACAAAGCCATGGAGGCTAAATAACATGTTACTAAACAATGAATGGGTTTACAGTGAGGTCGAGAAAGAAATCAAAATCAAAAGTTACTTTGAAATAAATGAAAATGAGAACACAATAACCCAACATTTATGGGACACAGCAAAAGTAGTCCTAAGAGGGAAATTCATAGCATTACAAGCTTACCTCTGGAAAGAATAAAATCTCAAATAAACAGTCTAACTTTACACTTGGGAACTGGAAAAAAAACAACAAATAAACCCTGAAAGTAGTAGAAAGAAGGGAATAATAAAGAGCAGATATAAACAAAATAGGGCCTAGGAAAAAATACAAAAGATCAATAAAACCAAGAACTGGTTCTTTGAAAACAAACAAGATGGACAAACCTTTAATCAGATTCATCCAGAAAAAAGAGAAAGGACCCAAATAAATATTTACTACAATCAGAAATGAAAGAGGAGAGATAACAACTGATACTAAAAATATACAAAGGACTATAAGAAAATACTATGAACTATAGTATAGTATACTATGAACTATAATGCCTACAAATTGCACAGTCTGAAAGAAATGTATAAATTCCTAGAAACATATGATCTTCCAAAACTGAATCAGGAAGAGTCAGGAAATCTGAATAGACAGATTATAACTAGTGAAATTAAAGCAGTAATAAAAAAAAAACTCCCCTCAAAATAAAAGTCCAGGACTGGATGGCATCACAGGTGAATTTTAAAATCCTCCCCAAGGTAAATTAATTTTCTCTCGTGACTTTAATCATCACTCAGTGACTTCCAATCCAATATTTCTAACTCAGGTCACATTCCAGATTGCCAGTTTCCTACATGGAGATTCGTTCAGATGTCTCACAGATACCTTACACTTTGTGAAGCAATAATAAACCTAGACCTTGTCCCAAAGCTATTCCATTTCCTATATTACCTAGTCTTTGGCGTTGCCTTTTATCTGGTCTCTCTAGCCAGAATCTTGTTCTTTTCTCCTCATCAGCTTTTGCAAACAATTGGTCATTAATTTCAGTTAATCTTCTCAATGTGTTTCATATTTATCCCTCTTTTTATTTACAATGCCACAGCTTTTAGGTTAGACTCTTTTATTTCTTATCTTCATGAATACTTAGGTGATCCTATTGTCTTCCATCTTACCTGTCTCCAACTCATCTTTCACACTGTAAAAATAGTCTCACTGAGACACTCAAATATGACCACATCACTCTCCTGTTTACAATAATATATTCCCATTAATTAGTTTCACTACAAGTCCCACAGAATAAATTTTAACCTCCTTAATTAGCATCACATCCTATGCCTTTGTGGACTGGCTTCTGCCTATCTTTATAGTTGATATCAGGATTAAGTCCCAAGGAAGTGATATTAGAATGGATTATTGCTCTTCTAAATGCCCAGTGTTAGAAACAGCATGTTGAATATGAACTAAAATCCTTAAGAGATTTTGATGATCAAGTCAAGGAAACAATGATATTTGATGGGCTTAAGAGTAGGAGCAGAGTAGAATGAAAAGACAGGAAGATCTAAGAAGAGATGGATACAACCGAAGGGGGTGGAGAATAGGAGCAAGAACATAGCAAAGGAAATGCAGGAAATTATCACCAAGAGCCACTGTAACATAGGTCAGCATTGAGTTTATGAAAGGTACATATGTTTGGTTAACTTAATGGGTCAGACTCAACATGGAGATTGATAGAAAAAATCAGTGATTTGGCTGATCATCCTTCATTTCTCATTACCTGGGTAAACTGTTTATCTGCCAAAACCCTATACAGACATCATCAACTCCTAGAGGCTTCTCTGAATACTCCTCTCCCCCAGAGTTACCCATCCATATATCCATTTGTTGATTATTGAGAAAATATTTATTGGGTACTTAGTGCAGTCCAGATACCATGTTAGGTACTGGAAACACCATGGTGAATAAAACAGACTAAACATGCCTTTGCCCTTCTTGGCCTTCTATTTAGGGGTTAGTGTACATACAACACACATCCAAACCATCAGACAAATAAAATAACCATCGATTTACTAAGGGCTATGAATAAAATAAACAAGGAACCAGAATACAGAATAGTGAGGATGACTGGTAGATGCCGAAGCAACCTACTTTAATATAAGGTTGAGCCATATGAAATTGCTGGTATCTGACTGATTGTGTCCTGTATAATTGGCAATTTATAAAGTTCAACCTAATAGTTGCCTCTCTGATGAACTGACATTTAAAATGAAACATGAAGGATGATGTGGAACTGGCCATGGTGGCTAAGTTTGGATCTTAGCATATTTCAGAAAACGAGAGAAAGCTGGAGAAGATAGAATTGAGAAAAGGGGTGAGTGACTCTAGGTGAAAATACAGATAAACATAACATCACATAGGACCGTCAAAAGAGTTTGAATAAGATAATCCATGGCAGAGCACTAAGCAGTCCCTGGTACAAAAGAAAGCCTTAGTAGAACTAAAAATTAATTATCCAAGTGAGAGATGATAGTGCCTAAACTAACTTGATGACAATATATTTGGAGAGAGGCAAATGGGTAGGAGAGCTATTGTGGAAGTTTAAACAGCAGCATTCAGTAATGGATTGGATGTGAGAGTTGAGAGGGAAAGACTTTTTCAGGTATTTATGAATTTCTATATTTCTGTCAAAGAAATTGGAAAGGTCTACCTGGTACAGAATTTTGTGATAAAAATTTATCTCTTTATACTATATAAGGAAGAATGAAAAATAAAAGGTTTGTATTATACAATATAAAAGAAAATACTTATTAAAATTTAGATAATAGAACTTTATGTGAGGTATATAAAACACTTTGTTTATGTGTACCACAGTGTCTAAAATATACAAGAATCTCAAATATGTATATTCATTGTTCCTAAGGTCTAAGATTTTGAGAATTTCTATGGTACTATGTGATAGCAGTGGACATTTAAACTTATGTGTTTATTTTGTCTTCTATTAAAGGTGTTTTGTAATCATTCCACCTGCTTCTCTTACAGAATAGAGCCCACTTGGTGTGCCAGCAGTTGAAGAACTCAAGAAGGGTGTGTAAACTTATTCTCCTTAGCAACTGAGAGTCTGCTCTGAGAACCACTGAGGACCATGGGAAAGCGAGATAATAGAGTGGCCTATATGAATCCTATAGCAATGGCCAGATGGAGGGGCCCATTTCAACCTGTAGGCCCAACAATACAAGATTATCTGAATCGACCAAGGCCCACCTGGGAAGAAGTGAAGAGAAAAATAGAAAGTAAAAAGAAAGGCTCCAAGGCATTAGCAGAATGTGAACAAAAAATGAATGAGAATTGGAAGAAAGAACTAGAACAAAGAAGACTGAAAGCATTAAGTGGGAAGGAGGGTACCTCCAAAAGAAGAGAAAGAAAGAAAAAGAAAAAGAAGAAATCTTGTCAATCTTCATCTTCTTCATCAATCTCTGAATCTTCAAGCAGTTCTTTAGATTCCGAGGTTGAGAAAAAGAAACGAGGAAAAAAGAGAAAGAAGAAGGAGAAGAAACATTCACACAAATCACCAGAAAGCTCTACATGTGAATCTGAATCAGAGAGCAGGGAATCTGGAAAAAAGAAAACGAAGTCAAAGGATGAAACAGAGAAAGAAAAGTATATTAGAAGTGTCAGAAGAAAAAGAAAGAAGACTTACCCTGAGGATAAATCTTTATCATCAGAGTCCTCATCACAATCGGACTATGAAGAGGAGGTACAAGCCAAAAAGAAGCGAAGGCATGAAGAGGAAGAAAAAACATTGGAAAAAGCAAGGAAGAAGAAAAAGAAACATAAGAAACATAGTAAGAAGAAGAAAAAGAAGTCAAGTAACAAGTGAAGATAACATCAAGGGGAAAAAAAGCAAGATTCCTCTATTTAAAATAACAAGGTCTAAAAAAAGAAAACTCAACTGTGAATGTTAGGGTCCATTTACCAAAATGCTTGAATTTCTCTGTGTTAGTACTCCGGGACTTTGAGTTTCCAGAAAAGGCCATAATTGTTGTTGCTTGTGGCTAAACTACAGGATTTTGTTTGTGTGTTTTTTCTTCCAGTGTTCAATTATTCTGACTGCTAAAACCCTGTTGTCATACCAGTGGTTAAAATGTTTGAAATTAGAGTAAAATGTTTTAGATAATAATTTTGACAAAAATCTAATTTTAAAATTACCAAACTTAGATATACATGTAAGTATAATCCAAAATACCCAAACAACTATCATTGATATTTTTGAAGCATGAACTTAACATCGATGTCTCAAAATCTTTATTTTTTTAAGATTAGTTCAGTTTATTTTACTTTTCTCAATAAACTTTTATTTACATGGGGAAAGGACTTGTGGGAGAAAAAGAGTTCGCTATCACTTTGACTAGCTGAGTCGTGTGCCTTTGATCCTTCCACATTCTATTTTTGCAGTACAGCAGCATTCTTTTTTTACTTAATGAAATTCTGGTGTGTTGTTGAATGCTGCTTCAAGTGAACAAGAAAGACAGCAATTTAACAGTGTAAGTAAGCCCCCAATTTTATGAAATTTACCTCTAATTCAACAGTATTTAATAGTATTTAGCATTAGAATGTTACATAATTTGCAATAACTTTGATACCCTTTGGGGGAAAATAATTTTAAATAAACACTGGTATTTTTTGATTAATAAAGATTCTGAAAAATTATATGAAATGCTTATTATATGAAATGCTTATTATATGAAATGCTAAAGGGACTTATATGAGAAAAAGAAGATGAAAAATATGAACAGTGAAAGGACAGCAAACTCACAGTTATTAACAACCACACCTAAAACAAAAGCAAACCAAGAGGACAGCTAGATCAGGAGTGGAACCATAGAAATGAAGAACACATGGAGGGTTAGCAACAGGGGAGTGAGAGGAGGAGAAGGGGGGAGAAGGTACTGAAAATAGCATAGACAGTAGGCAGAAAATAGATAGGGGGGCGGGCAAGAATAGTGGGGGAAATATAGAATCTAAAGAACTTGAGACACATGGTTATAAACTAAGGGGGGGGAGAATGGTGGGGGAGGGAGTGTGCGGGTGGAGGGGAATGAAGGGGGGAATAGAACAACTGTAATGGTATAATCAATAAAATATATTAAAAAAATAAAAAGAAAAAAGAGAAAAGAAAAGAATTGTATATTCAGCTGTTTTGGGATAAAATGCTCTGAAGATATCAATTAAATCTTTCTGATCTAGTGTGTTATTTAAGGCCACTGTTTTCTTGATATTTTCTGTCTGGAGAATCCATCCCCATTGAAGTCAATGGAATACTAAAATCCCATAGTATAACTGTATTACTGTCAATCTCTTCCTTTATGTTCGATCAAGATTTGCTTTACATATTTAGGTGCTCCCATGTTGGGTGCAAAAATACTTATGAGTTCTATCCTTTTTTTATTTCTCCTTTTATCATTATGTAGTATCTTTCTTTGCCTCTTAATGTTATACCTTAAAACAATTTGCCTTTGTTTTAAAGTCTATATTTTCAAATATACATATTGCTACCCAAGCTTTTTTTTTTCATTTCCATTTACATGAAGTATCTTTTCAGTCTTTTTACTTTCAGTGTGTGTATCATTCTGAGGTAGGTCTCTTGTAGATAGCATATTTATGATTCTTGCTTTCTTATTCATTGAGGTACCCTATGTCTTTTGATCAGAGCATTTAAGCCATTTACATTTAAAGTGATTATTGATAGGTACATATTCATTATTATTTTATTCTTTTAATTCTTTTTTTCCCTTTTCTTCTTCTACTTCTTAAAGCAGGCCCTTTAACATTTCTTGTAATACTGGTTTGGTGGTAGCAAACTCCTTTAGCTTTTTCTTGTATGGGAAGCTATTTAATTCTCCTTCCATTTTAAATCATAGTCTTGCTGGGTAAAGTAGTCTTGGTTGTAGGTCTTTGCTTTTCATCACTTTCCCTCATCCCAATCCCTCATGGCCTGAAATGTTTTTGTTGAGAGATTACTCCACAGTCTTGTGGGAACTTCCCTGCAGGTAATTATCTGCTTTTCTCTTGCTGCTTTTAAAATTCTGTTTGTCTTTAACCTTTGCTATTTTAATTATGATGTGTCTTGGTGTGGGTCTCTTTCGGTTCATCTTGTTTGGGACTCTCTGTGCTTCCTGGACTTGTATGTCCTTTTCCTTCACTAGGTGAGGGAAGTTTTTGGTCATTATTTCTTCGAATAGTTTCTTGATCACTTGTTCTCTCTCTTTTCCTTCTTGTACCCTTATGTTGCAGATATTGTTATGCTTCAGGTTGTCTCAAAGTTACCTTAAACTATATTCATTATTTTTAGTCCTTTTTTTCTTTTTGTTACTCTGATTGGGTATTTTCTTCTACCTTGGCTTCCAAATAGCTAATTCAATCCTCTGCTTCATTCAACCTACTTTTTATTCCTCCCAGTGTAGTCCTGTTATCAGATATGTTATTCTTCATCTCTGAATTGTTCTTTTTCATTGTTTCCATGTCCTTTTTCATGATGTTGTAGTTTTCACTAAGTTCCTTGAACATCCTTGTGACCATTACTTTGAGCTCTATATCTGATAGACTCCATGCCTCCACTGCATTTAACTCTTCTTCTGGAGGTTCCTTCTTTTCTTTCATTTGGGACTTCTTTCTTTAACCCCACATTTTGGCTGTCTCTTTGCATTTGTTTCTATGTATCATATAGAATTTGCTATAATTCCCAGTTTTTGTGGGATGGCCTTATGTAGTAGGTGTCCTGTGGGACCTAGTGATGCATCCCCCTTGATTTCCTGAGCTGGGTGCTCTAGGTGTGTCCCTGGTGTGGGTTTTGTGGGCCTTCCTATTATAATTGAGTCTGGATTGCTATTGGCTCATTCATGTGTGGGATTGGCCCTCAGTCTGGTTGACTGTGAGGAACAACCTTGGCCACGGTATGGCAGCTGTTGTGCAGGTGCAGTCTCAATGTGTCTTCTTCTTCAAACCCTTGGTTATAAAATACCTCTTCAACCAGTCTTCAGTTGGTAATTCAGGGTGCTTGTTCTCCAGTTTAGTTATATTTCCAGTTTGGTTCAGGGAGGAGATGAACACAAGATCCACCTACTCTGCCACCATCCTGAAAAGCCTCTTATACCATTTTTCATTGAACATGCTCAGGTAAAAGTCAATATGAATTAAACTTCATTAAAGGCATATTTGAATGTTTCACAATGTAATTTTTATTGTAAATATCACCAAGGCTACTTCTTTTTAGAGACATACTATATTTTACAAGTCATTTCATTGCATTTTCAATGATATGTCTAACTATAGACAAATTCTCACATATGTATGCACTCAAGTTGAAAGTCCTTTTAAAAACAGTTTGCAATTGCTCCAAGGCTTAATCTGAAGGACCCAACTCTTCTATAAAGGCCCGCATATTTGGATGAGGCCCCCATAAAAGAGAAATTGGGTGTTCTCTTTCACACTTGCTAATATAAGTTTAAGTATCATGCTAATAAAGTAAATGCCTCTTATAAAGCCACTTAAAGAAGCTAAGATAGTAATGAGTTACTACATTATAAAATAATAATAGTCTGTACACATATACTAATGATACTTTGTTTTGCCCTTTCACATGGAATAATAACATAGAGAACAGCTGTACCACAATCTAGCTCAAAGGCCAAATAAGAGACAATGAGGGTTTATGGAGAAATTTAATAATATTTTCTAATTTTCTGAAAATATCTAGCTTTAGCAAGTATATGTCATATGATAACCTTCCTTCTAAGTAAAACTCAACCGTGAACACATTCTATTCTAGTTGTTGACATGACTGTTTTGAGGGAGGCATTATTGCTCGTATCCTGACTAGAATCAACATGATGGAAAGTTGTGATGCATTGAAACCATTCTCCTCATGTGAATTCCCTCTAGTGTAGTTGTGTCATTCAGCATTTGTCATTCTAGGGAAAAGGTGTGGGATTCAAAATGCTACCTCCTCTTTTTTCCTCCTACAGAACTGTCAAATGAAAAGAGGGAAGTCACCACCATCTTAAGGATTATATCAGAACAGTTATAGCAGCAACAAAATATTACAGATACAGGAGAAAAGAATGGTTATGAGAGGGTAGAAGTTCTAAGTGTAAATTTTAGCTGTGTTTATTTAAAAAAGAGAATACTTCACCCCCTTAATATAGTAATGCACTTCGGATTTTATATTTAAAAAATCATTGTTACTGTTTAGCTTTCATAGTAATAAATTAAAATGCTTTTTAAAGCAACCTTTTTAAATTTTAGAATAGTTTTAGATGTACAGAAAATGTCCAAGTATAGTACAGATGATTTTTATATCCTCTGCATCCCATTACGTTTTTTTTGCTAATATCTTACACTAATATGGACATTGAATACAACTAATGAACTAATATTGACACATTAATATTAACAAAAGCCTGTTCTTTAATCAAATTTCTTTAGTTTTTTGTTAATGTCCTATTTCCATCTGAAGAATTTAACCAGAATACCACATTACTTTTAGTCATCATGTCTCCTAGGCTCCTCTAGTTTGGAAGTTTCTCAGAATTTTCTTGGTTTTAATGACTTTGATTGTTTTGAGGAATACTGATCAGTTATTCAATTTTAGAATGGTATTCAATTTGGGATTGATGTTTTTCTGATGGTTAGATTTAGGTTGTAATTTCTTGGGAAGAAAAACACATGTGAAGTACTATTTTCATTATATCATATGTCAAGGGTATATACTTAAGTGACTTATCACTGCTTTTAACATTGATCACCTGACTTAGATAGTATGTGTCAGCTTTCTTCACTGTAAGATTATTCTCCCTTTTCCATACAGTATTCTTTGGAAGGAAGTCACTATGTGTAGTGCACATGTAAGGAATGAGGACTAATGCTCCACATTCTTGATGAGGGAATATCTACATAAATTATTTGGAATTCATGTGTATGTAGTGTGATTTGTCTATTCATCTTCATTGATGTATTTTAAGTCATTAATTCACATCAGTATGGATCATGGGTATTGATTTTATACTTTAGATAATATTTCAACACTACTTTATTTTGTTGCTAAAATTATTCCAGCTTTACATATTGGGGTTCTTTCAGTTTGTTCCTATGTCCCTTTGACATACCCCCATCATTTTGTTTCTTAAGCACATCTTTACTTTCTGACTCAACAAGACACTCTAGGATCATTTTGTGGCTCCCCTGCACTAACCCTATAGACTCCTATTGGGGTATCATTGCTTCTATGCATTCTTAACTGGCAAAGTTAGGAAATATATGAAAATATTTTAATTAATTCAATCACCTATTAAGTCTGAACTCAGTATTTGCCACTTGGATGACAAATATAAATTATCTAGACACAGTATGCAGTGCTGACTATAATGTGACATCTAGGTGACATGGCTGACTCACCATCAACATAGTCCATGCTATGGTTTTTTCTCAAGTCATACGAATGAATTTCTCCTGCATACACTTCTAAAACTGTGTGAAAAGTCTAACAGTATCATCTAAAGAAAAGGGCAAAAGCTCTCAGAAGAACTAGCTTTGCTCCTTTAGCATTTTGTCCTAGTCAAGAAGCCATGAACAGCCCTGGCTTGTGTGGCTCAGTGGATTGAGCACCAGCCTGTGAACCAAAGGGTTCAATTCCCAGTATCAGGGCACATGCCTGGGTTGTGGGCCAGGTACCCTGTAGGGGGCGCACAAGAGGCAACCACACATTGATGTTCTCTCCCTCAGCCTCCCTCCCCCTCTTTCTAAAAATAAAACTCTTTATTAAAAAAAGAAGCCATGAACAAAATAATGGTATTTTTTATAGTGCCAGTGTCAAGACCCTTTGTAACTATATATAAGGAGCAAATTCAACTATTTGGCAAGAAGGTACTTATTTTGTTAGTGTGTTTGTTAAGTTTTGGATTCTCCCTAGTGACTTTTTGAGTCTTGCTTGAGAACTGATTTTGACGTATAATGTATGTTTACATGTGGTAAGTTGTAGTTCTAGATGATATAAGCAAAATGTCCTAGGAGCACTGTAAATTCCAAGTGCACTATTCAAGGGGCCATCTTGCCTGAGTCAAAGGTAAATGAATTCTTTTTTCTTTCCATCTGTGTTCCATGACTCCTATGAAATTGCACTTGACAAAAGGTTTTCCACATATCTTCTCTCCATTGTCCCAGTTTCTATTTGACAAATGTCTCAATGTGAATTTTGTAGAAACCCTGAAAAGACCCCTCAAGTGACTAAGCTTGCTACATCAGTGGGTGTTTTTTATTAAGTACTGAGCACATAAAATGTATTCCATCCACACTTGACCAGGATAGAGTACATTATTCATTACTAGACTTCAAAGTGAGATAGAACTGCATCTTCCACTTATTCTTTATAATTTTATCAACATTTTAGTGTTAAAGTGATATTTTTATTAGAGAATAATGAGATGCATTTTGAGGCAACACAGTGTGTATCCAAATTGATTTGTAGTTTAAAATCTGTCAACTATTCCCTAGAACCTAGTTGTGCCAGAGTACGCTTGCCATCTCTTTTAACAACTTATAAAAAAGTAAGGTAAGCATAGGAAGTAAAATACCAGGGGAACTCCTTCTATTTTCCCAAAGAACATAGTTTAAGACACATATATTTATACTTCAATTACTACCTTCTGTACCCTGTCATCCCCATGTGAATTTTTAAATGTATTCCTAAAAAGCAGAGAATTTCATGTGATGTGTATATATATATGAATATACTGGCCATGAAATAGCTAAAAGCATCAGTTAGTTACTGAAGCTGGGTACACTTGCATGTCATATTTCCTAAAAATATAAAGGCAAGAGCACACAGACATATTTATTACAATAATTAAAATATAGATGCTTATTGGAAATAGTATGGTATGCTCAAGAGCATCACAAGCTGCAAATTTGTTCTGCTATTACTTTATTATGCTGAAATTAAAAGGGACTACAGTTCCATGATTGGCCTGACTTGAAAAACTATGTGAATCCATCCTCAGAGGGAGGGAAAAAAAGAGTTCTCTACTGAAGAATGAGCACTGAGAATGAGTTGCCTTGATAAAGGCAAAGTACCTTAAGAAAATTCCCTAAGAAGACTATATTAACTTCATTGATGCAGCAAATTATCATTGGAGGTCATTATTATTAGAGTTGAAGACTAGCCCCCCCATTTATTACTGAGTGCTCTCCTACAAGGTATATAACCTCTCTGCATCTCAGTTCTCATCTCTGAAAATTGAGTTGATATATGATCTTTCTCTTTACGATGCCATCTATAGCCCCCAGGTTCCAATGAAATGCTCTTTGGCCATGGTTTGAAAACTGTACAAGCCTATGTAAATGTAAAGACTTGACATTCTTATGACTATTATTATGAATCATGTAATAATGATTATAATTTTTCAGTATTCACCTTAAACAGATACTGTTCCAAGTGGTTTACATGAATGATCTCATTTAATTCTCACAACTTCATGAAGTAGGTTCTATTATTTTCCACATTTGACAGATGAGGAAATTCAGTCTCTGGAAGTTTAAGTAATCTGTTCAAGGTCTTATAGCTAGTATGTGCTAGAACCAATACTGAACCTTTAGCAGCCCTATTTAAAGCCTGCATTATTTAAAAATGTTGTAATATGAAAAGTGGCTGCAAATTCTAGCTGAGGTCACAGGATAAATGCTCCCCTGAAAGGGCAGGATAGAGTCTTATGTTACTACTATAAAACTTAAATTGGTTGAAAATATAAGTTTCTATAAATTAGGACCATTGAAAGAGATGTTTTATTAATTTGTCCAACAAATCTAAAAGTTTCAGACATGTGACACATAAATCTCTCTAGGAGTAAGAGTGGGGATGAAAATCCAGTTTAACCAGTCAATGTACTTTTCTGCATTACATTGTGGCTGGATACAACTAATTTTTATGAGAATAGGATAGTTTGGGAAAATGGAAATGTACAGAAAACTGAAAAGCACCACCATTTATCATTTCCAACTTCCTTTCTTACCTAATTACCAGAGCTGTTGAAGTGGACTAATTTCAAGTTTTCCTTCTTTTTTCATACTTGCAAGTGTAGGGATGCTTAAGGAAAAGTATGATGTATAGTCAATAAAATGTTAATGTAAACTATCCAAATCAATCTAGATAATCTGTACACTCTAATAACTGTTTCTTCCTTTTGTATTTCAGATTTCTTACTATCTATCTCTGTTCCTTTATGCGGTTGTAACATTGCCCAAACTACCATGCTATATCCATTGCTTTGGCACATACTGTGAGTCACAGAAATTGCTACCCAACACTTTAACAATACACCATATCAGTTATTTTTACCTATTTATTATAACATTGCCAGCAGCAGTTGTCATGCAGTCCTCAGGAATACAGGAAAGCTGCACATTAGGAAGTCAGCTGGTTTTCACCTAGGTTCCCCTGAATCTTTTCCATTCTTGACTGACACTGAAATAATATATAATTATTACACATAATTACCTGAATCAGGGATTTGAAAATTCCAGTATATCTGATTGATTTACTCCAAACTCAGTAACTCTAGATACCTGTTTTTCTTTATGGAAGAAGTTGATTCTACATTGAAATCCCCAACAGCCCTGAATATGAGCATACAGATTACTTACATAATGCCTTACATTTCTATCAAAATTTTGTCATCTATTTGGCTTAGTCTATTCTAAAATGTTTGATAATGAAATCCCTAATCATGGAAATAAATCTGACATTCTAAAAATTGGAGAAACATCTAAAATGTTTATGGCATGCAGAAATGGAAGAAAACTTGCTTTTCATCAGTCTGAATTACTGGATTAGTAAATTATAAAAACTAAATCATAGTTCTATAACTTTAGTTTTGATCATAACACAGTTTAAAATGGACAAATATCTTAGACTAAGGTTGGATAGATATGGCATAGCATATATAATCTGAATGTAGGTGATTCACTTATTTACTCAACAAATATTTATTGAGATCCTACTATAAGCCAGGCACTAGTGTTAAACAATACAGATGAAGTCCATGACTTCATGAAGCTTAACCTTTTGGAGGAAGGAGATAATGAACAAATCTGGGCTTTATTTTAAATATGTCAGAATGAACTAATTGAGACTGTAGTAGAAAATACTAAGTGTGGAGGGGCTGGAGAAACAAGTTCAATAATATAATGAAAAAACACATAGCTAAGTCCAAATTGTGGGACGTTCTATAAAATAAATAGCTGATCTTTTCTAAAATTACATGGGGAGAAATGGAGATTGCTCTAGAAGATTTAAAGAGACACAATTAAATGCCATGTGTGAACCTTGATTTTAATCTGATTCAATAAAAACAGATATATGAGGGGACTTTTTGAGTTATGTAAATGTTCTAAAATTAGATTATGGTGATGGTTGTGTAACTTTTGCAAAGTTTCAGCAAATCATTGAATTCTGCATTTAAAATGAAAATTATATCCCAAATAATGCTGTTAAAAAAGATTTTTTTATTTAACTTTTGTTCAAGTACAGTTTTCTTTCTTGTATTCCCAGCCCTGCACCCCCCAGTGCTCCCCACCCCCCTCCCATCTCCGCCCCCCGTCTTAGTTATTGTCCATGTGTCCTTCATACTTATTCATGTGAGTCCATCCCCTTTTACTCTGTGCTTCTCTCCCCTCTACCCTAAAGCATTATGCTGAGCGAAATAAGCCAGGCAGTGAAAGACAAATACCATATGATATCACCTTTAACAGGAATGTAAACAACAAAACAAACAAGCAAGCAAAATGTAACCAAAGACACTGAAATGTTAAAAAAGGTTTTAAAAAATATCCTCACCCAGGACATGCTGATTTTAGAGGGGAAAGGGAGGGAAACATCATGAGAGAGAGAAATGAGGACTCTCCTACACACCCCCATCAGACCAAACTAATAACCTCTGGGAATTAAACCAGCCACACTGGCCAGGGATGTTAAAAAAACAATTTTGAGTGGACATGTAGGAATAGCAAATGTTGATGGGTATTAGATGATATCAGAGAATTATTTGTAATTACCTTAAATGTTATAATATTCAGATTATGGAATATAATTCTCTTATTTTTAAGAGATGCATGTAGCATCATGAAGTTTGTAACCTTCAAATTGTGCAACAAAGCAGAGAAAACAAATGTAACCAATTGATAAAAGCTCCTGACTCTAGATTGTGGACATATAGGTGTTCACTGCAAAAGTCTTTCAAGTTTTCTGTGTGCTTGAAACTTCCTAATAAAAAGATGCACCCTGGCTGGTGTAGCTCAGTGGATTGAGCGCGAGCCTGTAAACCAGAGGATCGTGGTTCAATTCCCAATCAGGGCACGTGCCTGGGTTGAAGGCCAGTTCCCTGCAGGCCAGTTCCCAGCAGGGGATGAATGAAAGGCAACCATACATTGATGTTTCTCTCTCCCTCTCCTTCCTCTCTAAAGATAAATAAATAAATAAAATCTTTAAAAAAGTTGCAAAACATATTAATTTTAAGGTGGGGAGAGAGAAAGTTTCTAAGCCATTTTCAGAATGCAATCCAGGAGCCAACCTCTTAATTTAAGTATCAGGCAAACCATTCAGGTCAAAAGATACGGGAAAAATACTGGGTTGACAAGGTTTACAAACAATTGTTGAAACCAGTGGCAGTGTTTTAGAAACCGGTCAGTGGTCGTACTTCATGGCTCTGTTGCTGCCTCGTGAGGTTTCACACAAGCCTCAACGCACCCAGCCCTCCATCCCCCACCTCCCAGCCTCATGAGGAGGTTTCAACCCAAGTCTCGCCATTCTCCCAAAGCCTCACAACGCTTCACACAAGCCTTGCCACTCCCAACCCCAGCAGCCAGCCTTGTGAGGTTTCAACTCAAGCTTCACCGCTCTCCACAAGCCCCATGGTGCCCCATTACTGTGCCCCAGCTCCAAGTCTCATCATTCCACCGTTTCCCACCACTACACTTCATTTTTCTCACCCCAGTTGCTGAGCAGCAATATTAGCATGTGGAAATGCCCTGAAAACCAAGAAGTTAAAAAAAATCTGCCTTACCACCTGGACTCTTATATCTCTATGGTGCTTTCAAATTGACAATGTAAATTATCAAAAGAGCTGTATTGAAAATAATTTAACAATCCAAAACAATCTAAGGAATCAACTTTCTACCTTCTTTATTGTCCCTAAACTTTGATGACCAACCTAGAATGACCAATATAGGCCTTTCTAATAAGAAGTACATTGATTTTACTTAAGATCGTTTCACTGGAGGTGGCCATTGTAGATCACTGAGATTTGAGGGATGGGTTTATAATAGAAATTAAGGAAGGGAATAGTATTTCCTAGGCTCCTAGGCTCCTATTTGGCAACATCACTTACATAGTTGTTTCTACTTTTGAAAAGGGAAGACATCCTGAGAGAATGTTTCTGTCTTTGATAAACACAGACAACAGTCTCCTGTCAGGTTAGCAGACGTTTTGTCCATGTACACCAGCTGTCTCCTTATTTAATGTTCTCTGTGATTTGCATACACAGCACTGACCAATCAGTGGCCTGAAACAAGTTGGTTCCTTGTCAGGTTGGCAGCCATTTTGCCCTCCCTAAGCTGTGCCCCAAATTTATTATTCATATACAGTTGACGTCAACCCCCTCAATGCTCGTTGTGATTTGCATACATAGCACTGACTAATCAGCTGCCCGGAACTGGCTATCGATTTAGCCAGTTCACTAAACAGACACTCATGAAATTTTGCCCAGCAACTTTTTCAATGTTCTCTTAGATTTGCATACATGGAACTGACCAATCATGGTGCCCAAACCATTTTTCATATACAACTGATGTCAACTTCCTCATTGCTCTCTGTGATTTGCATACACAGTCCTGACCAATCAGCAGCCTGAAACTGGCTATCGATTTAACCAGTTAGCAGAAACCTGTAAAATTTTTCCCAGCAATGAATAGTTAAAGAACCACAGGCTTATTTAAAGATCATGACATTCTTTGTGAAATAGTGCTGCTCAAGGTATAGTCCAGGAACTGTCAAGATTAACAACATATAGGGTGTTTTTTAAAATGTGGATAGATATCCATGCCCCATCCCAACTCAACTGTATCAGAATATCTGGGAAGGAGACCCAGAAATTTGTAACTTTAACAATTTCCTCAGATTATTATGGTATCAAAGACTGAACATCATTGCCATAGGAAAAATTTAAACAAGAAACAATGAAACGAATAGGAAAAATAAGCATATTCTGCATCACTATCTTTCTTTTATTGATTACAAATGGATGGATGATGTCACCCACATTTCATTCCATACAGCCAGAATATGTGCTTCTTTCCATGTAGACACTATTTATTATTGTCAGAATGCTAGCAGTATCAGGTTTATGGAGGCTAATCCAAACTAACTATAAAGGCATGAGATATCAAGTATAAATTAGAATGCCAATCTATTTGTCTATAATGGGAAATATTGTAAATGCAGGGCTGTTCAGTTTGATAACCATCATATTCTGAATCTATTCACTAATACACATACAAAACTAAACTATAACCATAAATCACCATAGTAGGCCTGGAATCACTACAAAAGGAGTCAGCAGATATTCTTACTGATTACTGCCTCAAATTTAATTTGCTATACCTACCCACCTCCACCACTGGGTTGGGACTGAAATATTTCAATCTACTAATTTCCTAGATGTTGCTGGAAACTCACAGCTAGATCTCTGATTTTCCTTAATATAGTAATACCCTATGTTATAATTCAGTCTATTATTATTTTGCCTTTTCAATTCATGATTACACTCAATTCATGCCTCCCTGTAACTCATCCAAAAACTATGAGTGTTTCCAAATCAAAATATCTATTGGTAAGCAGTCCCTTGGATTAAATTTGCAGGTGGCTCATCCCACCATGGCTTTTAATTTTTCTTAAATTCACATTACATTTCTGACTCCATTGTATTTTTTACAAGGCACTTGGAATTTTGAAAATACATTTTTTAAAAGAGCTCTTAAGAATGTTCAGTATGATATCTATACTGTACTATATTCTAATAGTAAAAGTTTCATGGCAGGGGTCTTTGAAGAACACTTCCCAAACTTTTTCCTCTGTTAAAAGACATTTCAAAAAGATAGCAAATAAGTGTGTGAAAAGATGCTCAACATTATGTGTCATTAGGGAAATGCAAATTAAAACAGCAAGAAGATGCTTGTACACACCTATTATAGTAGCCAAAATGCAGAGCACTGACCAAATGTTGGCACTGATGCTGGGGTACAAAGAGTAGGAATGTGTGGCATTAGTCTCTGTAGCTGCTCCATAGTCCATACCCCAAGTTCACTCAGCTCAGAGGTTCTGCAAGGACTTACACATTGAAAAATCACAAAACATTGCTGAGAAAAGTTAAGGAATATCTAAACAAACTGAGAAACATTCCATACTCTTGGTTTGGATATAGTAACTTTCATAATTTCTTCACCTACACTAACACTCCTTACACACCAACAAATCACAAGCTTCTATCTCCAGCCCTGACTGCTAAGACTTTTTCCAGTTTTAATCTAACCTCCTATATCCAGTTACCTGTAAAAATTAACTAACCCCTCATCTCTACCCCTTACTTCAACAAGCTTTACCTCTCCATTTTCCCATAATTATTAGTGGATATATATATATATATATATATATATATNTTAACATGGACATAAATGTAGTGAAATTGAAAGCAACACTGGAGTTGTGAGAAATACAGAAGATATATATATATATATATATATATATATATATATATATATATCTTCTGTATTTCTCACAACTCCAGTGTTGCTTTCAATTTCACTACATTTATGTCCATGTTAAATGAGAAACCTACTCAAATTTTTCTCAAAAGCATCTCTTGAATTTGCCCTTTCCATTCTCTAATCAAGCTTCTTATCATGTCTTGCTGACTTTAGATCCTTATATACACATACTAAAGCAATCTTCCTCAAGTACTATTTTCCACGTCACTACTGTCCTCGAAAACCTACAGCATCTTTTAGTATATACATGCATGTGTGTTGTTGCTTTCAAGCAAAATTATCTGCTGAAAAAATATTTAAACAAAAAGCAACCATGTCATATACCATCTATATGTAAGCACAGTTAACACCTTGTTTTTTTTTAATTTGGATTTTATTTATTTATTTATTTATTTATTTATTTATTTATTTTTAAAGATTTTGTTTATTTATTTATCTTTAGAGGGGAAGGAGAGAAACATCAATGTATGGTTGCCTTTCGTGCGTCCCCTGCTGGGAGTTGGCCTGCAGGGAACCAGCCTGCAACCCAGGCATGTGCCCTGACTAGGAATCAAACCGCGATTCTCTGGTTCACAGGCCCGCGCTCAATCCACTGAGCTACACCAGCCAGGGCAACACCTTGTTGATTATAACTCATGATATTTTAATGTGTGTTTATCCCCTTTATTTAAAAAAAAACTACATTCATATATATAGTATTTTGTAACCTGCTTTCATGACTGAAAAGTATATTTTGATCATCTTTTGAAGTAAAAAAATATTCATTACTATGAATAGCATATGTGTTCCTTTATGTAGATGGATTACATTTTATTTAATGAAACTATTGTTGTTCTCTGCTATATTAAATGTAAAATATTAAAGTTCTCTTTCAAAGTCTTCCTCGAGCCATGTTCTCCAATACCATCTCTTATTCTTTCCAAAATGAATCCTACGTCCCAGGCAAGGCAATCTGTTTGTACTTCACATATATGTAGTTAATTCCTACTTTTTAAATCTTTGTATACCCTTAACACTAAAATATAACATTTTCACATGCTAATTTTTGTATATTAATATAATTGCTTCTGGGGTGCTTCATGCTTTTATTTTTTCTGTCCTAAATTAGACTGGAAGCTAAATTAAAGCAACTTTCATGGATTTCTTTTCTGTACCTTTAAAAGAATTACTACAGTGCTGAGTATACAGTAGGTGATAAGTAAATGAATGCTGATTTACAGTAATAACTCACATTTATATGAGCACCTAATATGTACATAATGCTGGAAGTGCTATCAAGGAAACAATATTCTAGTACATGCTTTATCTTCTCAAGGAATTTATTATAATCTAGCTGGTAGAAATAAGTAAGACAAATGAAGGGTTGGACTATGCAAGACTACCATTCACAAAAGATTTCAAGAAGCAATCCATAATTAAGAAATGATGATGAATCAGAAAACTTTGTTCTGATCCCTGAATTTTTCTGATTCAAGGATCAAAAAGAAAAAAAGAGCTAAACTGAGCTTTAGAAAAAATGAGTTGGGAATTAAAAATTGAGAGAGCCTAAAAGCATTTCAGGGAGGAAAATACACTGAGTGAGAAGGGCAGAGATGAGAATTCAGGGTTTATGCAGAGAATTTGAGAGAAATTTAAATTTGAAAAGATGGGTTGAGGCCAGAAAGTGAATGGTCATGAGTGCCTATAAAGTTGTCCTGACTTCATCCTGCTAAACTAGCCATTAACTGACCACCTACTATGTGATCTGTGGTTTGCACACATAGTGGCCACTAGCTGGATACCAGGCATCCATTTCCTCATTCTCATGGCATTGTGATTTTCTCTTAAGAGACCAATAAAACTATTGGGTTGGCCAAAATGTCCATTTAGTTTTTTCCTCTAAAACAAAAGATACATTTTCACTTATACCAATAACTTCATTGATTTGGTTATTTTTTTATTTAATTCTTGTTCAAGTACACTTTTCTGTCTTATATTCCCAGCCCTGCCCCCTCCCAGTGCTTCCCACCTCCCTCCCATTTCCCCACCTTAGTTATTGTTCATGTGTCCTTTACACTTGTTCATGTGATTTGGTTATTTTGAGTATGTTGGCTATCTCCCTCATGGTTTAAAGTTGATCGTTCTCAGCTAATGTCTCAATTTGATCATAATCAACTTTAACTGGTCTACCTGACTCTGGAGCATCATCTAATGAGAAATCTCCAGGACAAAACTTCACAAACCACTTTTGACACCTTTGATCAGTCATAGCACCTTCTCCATACACTGCAAAAATCTTTTTTTGTATGTTTCAGTTGTGTTTTTACCTTTCTTAAATAATAAAGCATAATGTGCTGAAAATGTTTCTTATTTTCTTCCACCATCAATGTTAAAATGGATACACAAAAATTCACCAATTTTGGGTTTTTTTAAGTGCATGCTGATATCACAGCTGCCACAATACAATCTAACAATATGGCTTCAAATAAAGTTAAAGACAACTAAGCACTATGCTACTGGAACCATCATATGGAAAAAACCAAATGAACTTTTTGGCCAATCTGGCACAATGGCAGGCATGACCCTTCTATAATGAGGGGCAAGAAATTAATTTTAAAATGACTGAGTTCAAGTTTATCTCATCCTTAACATCATTATTAGACTGTTCTGGTCATGAAGCCCTTGCTGTGCTTTCTGCTTTTAGGTAGCCAGAGACAGTCTAGTTCCTGCCTGTTTCCACAATTCTGTGAGAACCTGTTATTTTCCCAATAAATTCAATTTTGAATAAGATAGCTAGAGTTGATTTATGTTGCTTCCAACTAAAAAGCCCTAGTTATATATTATTTTCCACATGTTACCAATAAGAAGTAGATTAGTGAGCTTAAGTAACTTTCCAAGGCCATACAGCTAGCAAGTGGTAAATGTGAGAATGTTTGGCTCTAGAAGCTAAGGTATCTGAAATTACTTACCAGAGGCTGCATAGTATGACCAAGATTCATTTAAATGTTGCTGTTCTCTTTCCTACACCATTCTTCAGATTTTCAAGATGGGGTATGGAATGATGAAAATAGCATTTTAGAAAGGTTCATTTCACAGCTTGAGGTAGAATGTAAATGAACAGGATGAGGTAAATGGTCCAGATGGGCTGACAATGACCTGAAACAGTGAAATGATAGTAGGAATGCAAGAAAGGAATAGTTACTAGACTACTTTATCAGTTGTCATAGCTATCTCTCTGAAATTTGCATTCCTTTTTTACTATGTTATGTTATGTTACTATGTTTTTACTATGTTATCAGGGGGCTGTCATAACAGCCCCCTGATTTTATATTACAGTCCTGTAAGCATATGATTTCTACTGGATTAAACAGAATATCTTGGTAAGCATATTGTAAATTTATAAGCAAATGTACATCATTTGCACCTTAATTATGTACACATCATTTGCAGAAAATTCAATATGCCTAGAGATTTTATAGTCAAGCAACATTTTATGGCTTGAAATTTCTCCAAATTACCACAAATTAGCACAGAGGAAAAAGGATATAATGAAATATAAACAGATATTTATAGGATTGGCTTATGTTTTTTCAACAAAGGTGAAAATAAACTTTTCAGAAGAATAGTTGCTCCACTCAGGATCTTCATTTTCCAGGAAATAGAAGCTTCTAGCAGCAGGCCATTTTTTCCATTAAAAATACCTGTACAATAAAGTCAATAGTATTGTAATAACTATGTATGTGTCAGATGGGTACTAGACTTATCAGGGTGATCATTTTGTAAGGTGTATACATATGTAATCACTATGTTGTATACCTGAAACTAACATAACATTGTATGTCAAATGCAATTGAACATTTAAAGAAATTTAAAAAGCAAAATAAGAAAAAAGGTAGAAAAGAGCGGTACAAATGAATAAGAAAATGATGAGTTTCCAAATAAGGGGGGGGGGAACAATTCAAACGAAGGAAAGTTTAAAGTAGTTGGATTGCCAGCTTTATCAGTGCTGCCTCTGATAATGTTTTAGTGTACCAATAAAACACCATGTTTTGGAAAGAATAACTTTGTACAAAGGCTTCAAATAACAATCAGAATAACACATGCATAGCTGGCAAATGGTACATGTTTTTAGGTGCCCGTGTATGTATGAGGATACTTCAGACCAGGCTTTCTGAGTGCTGCTCAAGTGAAAGCTAGTTCCTACATTGCAAAAGCAGTAATTGGCAGTATTCAAGCCCTCTGTATAAACCTTGCTTGCCTAAATAACAACCCAAATTTCAAAAGATGCTATGTATTATTGCCTTATTTGTTTCTTTTTCAGTGCTAAAATTGATATATGTCTATTGCTTAAAAATCTGATAATTAGTTTCTAGAAATCTTGTCTTATGAAAGAAAGACAAGATTCTT
Organism: Sturnira hondurensis; assembly: GCF_014824575.4. Classification (NCBI taxonomy): domain Eukaryota; kingdom Metazoa; phylum Chordata; class Mammalia; order Chiroptera; family Phyllostomidae; genus Sturnira; species Sturnira hondurensis. Next base: position 267,089 of record NW_028081972.1, read on the forward strand.
TGGTGTCCCTTGGCACCAAATCCAGATGCTTAAATCCCTTATATAAAGTGGCATAGTATTTCATGAAGACTATATGGGCATGTAGGCTATACAGCAGGGTATGCTTACATGTCACTTCATTAATGTGTATTCAGCATAGTGCTCAGCTCATGGGAATTTCAAGTTTTGCAATTTAGAATTTTCTGGGACTTTTTTCCAAGTATTTTTATTCCATGGTTGGATGAATCTGCAGATGCAGAACCCACAGTTATGGAGGGCTGTGTTAATGAAACACAGGGATAAGTAAACATATATTTTTAAAAGATTTTATTTATTTATTTTTAGAGAAGGGAATGGAGGGAGAAAGAGAGGGAGAGAAACATCAATGTGTGGTTGCCACTTCTGTGTCCCCTACTGGGTACCTGGCCCACAACCCAGGCATGTGCCCCAACTGGGAATCAAACCGCTGACCCTTTGGTTCACAGGCTAGCACTCAATCCCCTGAGCCACATCAGCCAGGGCTGTAAACAGACATTTTATCTTACTGTTAAATATGGATCCTCATTAGAATCCAGAATTTTTCTTCTAATGAGTCTGCATAGCCTGCTAGCTACTAGTAATGTGTGAGGTGCTCCTATTTAGAAGTTGGTTGCTAAAACACTAATTCTTTAAATACTGAAAATTTACTAAAGTAACATGATTTGCTGCATGGCAATTATGCATCAGGAAACTTGGTATATTTAGGGGACAACTGCTAAATACAAGGAGGATGTAATTAAAGCCTAATATGGCATTTACTTCAACAGTGAGTAAAGACAGTTCTGCTATCAGGAAGCCCAAAATTCATTTGTTTGAGAAGTCAGTTTATTAATACTAAGTGTGTTCTTGTGCATACCAATACTCTGTGCAAGAATGGTAGGTTAGACAGAAGAAACTCTCTTGGTCTCTGTCCTAGGAAATTTTTAAAAATACTTAGGAAAAGAAGGTGTGAGGGTACAGATAAGAAATGACCAATGTGGCTCTATTATGTTTCTCAAAAACACACAGAAAAGGAATGTAAGCCAGGTAAATAAGATCTGAAGGAAATAAAAGACTTTAAGAACAAAATTCCATTGGATATTCATTCCTGGAGAAGATAAAGTTATTAAGGAAGTTAGAATTCACTGAATACCCACCATGTTCTAAGCATTTTACATGTATTATGTTATTTAAAGCTCCCTATGTCTCTATGAAATAGGTACTATTATTATCCTTCTTTTACAGATGAGGAAACTGAGGCAAAGAGAGTTGAGAAATTTGCCCAAAGTCAGCAGAGGGTAATCTAGGTTATACACATACACACAGGTGTATCACTAATGTTATGGGATTATTATAAGTATTTTCAGAGAGATTTTCCAAAGAACTATGTATAATATAGAAGAAACTATGTATAACATACATAACAGAAGCTAACATAATATGTATTAGAGAACAATTTAGATGCTGTTATAAGCAGGGTGGTCATTTAGTAAAATAATTTATGTAATTCTGTCTTTCTCCATTTTTTCCCCATTTTTTATTTAATTATTTTTCAAGTACAGTTTTCTGTCTATTACTCCCATCCTATCCCACCCCTGTATTCCCCCCTCCCTCCCATTTCCACCCTTCTCAGTTGTTGTCCATGTATTCTTTATATATGTTCCTCTAAATCCCTCCCCTATTTCCCCTGAAATTCTCTCCCCTCTCTCCCCTGGTCACTGTCAGCCTGTTTTCTATTTCAGTGTCTTTGGTTATATTATGCTTGCTTGTTTGTTTTGTTGTTTAACTTCCTGTTAAAGGTGAGATAATACGGTATTTGTCCTTCAACACCTGGCTTATTTCACTCAGCATAATGCTTTCCAGTTCCATCCATGATGTTGCAAAAGGTAGGAGCTCCTTCTTTCTTTCTGCAGCATAAAATTCCATTGTGTATATGTACCATAGTTTTTTTATCCATTCATTTACTGATGGACACCTAGGTTGCTTCCAACACTTGGCTACTGCAAATTGTGCTGCTATGAACATTAGGGTGCATAGGTTCTTTGGGATTGGTGTTTTAGGGTTCTTAGGATACAATCCTAGCAGTGGAATTGCTGGGTCAAAAGGCAAGTCCAATTTTAGTTTTCTGAGAAAATTCCATACTGTTTCCATAATGGTTGTACCAGTCTGCAATCCCACCAACAGTGGACCAGAGTCCCCTTTTCCCCACAACCTCTCCAACATTTGTTGTTTATTGCTTTGTTTATGATAGCCATTCTCATCGGTGTAAAGTGGTAACTCATTGTGGTTTTAATTTGCATCTCTCTGATAGCAAGCGATATTGAGCATCTCTTCATGTGTCTCTGGATCCTCTGTATGTCCTCCTTGCACAAGTGTCTGTTCAAGTCCTTTCCCCATTTTTTAATTGGGTTAGTTGTCTTCTTAGAGTGAAGTTGGGTGAGTTCTTTGTATATTTTGGAGATTAAACCTTTGTCTGAGGTATCATTGGCAAATATGTTTTCCCATACAGTTGGTTGTCTTTTTATTTTAATGCTGTTTTCTTTAGCTGAGCAGAAGCTTTTTATTTTGATGAGATCCCACTTGTTCATTCTTTTCTTTATATTCCTTGCTCTAGGGGACATATCAGAAAATATGGTGCTGCGCGAAATATCTGATATTTTCCTGCCAGTGTTCTCCTCTAGGACTTTAATGGTGACACGGCTTATATTTAAGTCTTTAATCCACCTTGAGTTTATTTTGGTGTATGGTGTAAGTTGGTGCTGGAGTTTCATTTTTTTTTTGCACGTAGCTGTCCAGTTCTCCCAACACCATTTGTTGAAAAGTCTGCCTTTACACCATTTTATGTTATTGCCCACTTTGTCAAATATTAATTGACTGTAGAGAGTTGGGTTTATTTCTGCGTTCTCTGTTCTGTTCCATTGGTCTATGTGCCTGTCTTTATGCCAGTACCAGGTTGTTTTGATTACAGTGGCCTTGTAATACATTTTGATATAAGGTAGTGTGATCCCTCCTACTTTGTTCTTCTTTCTCAAAATTGCGGCTGCTATTCAGGGTCTTTTCTGGTTCCATATAAATTTTTGAAGTGTTTGTTCTATGTCTGTGAAATATGCCATTGGTACTTTAATAAGTATTGCATTGAATCTGTAAATTGCTTTGGGTAGTATGGACATTTTGATGATGTTAATTCTTCCAATCCATGAACACGGCATATGTTTCCATTTGTTTGTGTCTTTCTTGATTTCTTTCTTCAGTGTTGTGTAGTTTTCTGGTTACAGGTTTTTACTTTCTTGATTAGATTTATTCCCAGATATTTTATTTTTGTTTTTGCTATATTGAATGGGATTTTTTTCTTGATTTCTGATTCTGCTGATTAATTATTGGTATACAAAAATGTCTTTGATTTCTCGATATTGGCTTTGTACCCCGCTGTTTTGCCAAATTTATCTATTAGTTTGAGCAGTTTTTTGGTAGAAGCTATAGGATTTTCCATGTACACTATCATGTCATCTGCAAACAATGACAGTTTTATTCCTCCTTTCTGATTTGGATGCCTTTTATTTCCTTTCCTTGCCTGATCACCGAGGCTAAAACTTCCAATACTATGTTAAATAGAAGTGGTGAAATTGGACAACCTTGTCTTTTTCCTGATCTTAGTGGAAAAGCTTTTAGTTTTTGCCCATTGAGTATGATGTTGGCTGTAGGTCTTTCATATATGGCCTTTATTATATTGAGGAATGCTCCCTCTATTCCCACTTTGCTGAGTACCTTTATCATAAATGGGTGTTGTACCTTATCAAAAGCTTTTTCCACATCTATTGATATGACCATGTGGTTTTTGTCTTTGCTTTTGTTTATGTGGTGTATTACATTTACTGATTTGCAGATATTGAATCATCCTTGCATCCCTGGGATGAATCCCACTTGGTCGTGGTGTATGATCTTTTTGATGTATTGCTGGATGCGATTTGCCAATATTTTATTGAGGATTTTAGCATCTATGTTCCTCAGCGATATTGGCCTAAAGTTTTCTTTCTTTGTTGTGTCTCTATCTGGTTTTGGAATTAGGATGATGCTGGCTTCATAAAAAGAATTTGGGAGTTTCCCATCATTTTGGATTTTGTGGAATAGTCTGTGAAGAATAGGGGTTAGCTCTTCCTTAAAAGATTTGCAGAATTCTCCTGTGAAACCATCTGGTCCAGGGCTTTTGTGTGATGGGAGTTTTTTGATTACTGCTTCAATTTCATCTGCTGTGATTGGCTTGTTCAGGTTTTCTGCTTCTTTTTCATTGAGTTTTGGAAGATTATATTTTTCTAGGAATTTGTCCATTTCACCTAGGTTTTCAAATTTCTTGGCACATACTTCTTCATACTAATTTCTTACAATCCCTTCTATTTCTGTGGTGTCAGCTGTAATCTATCCTCTTTCATTTCTGATTGTGTTTATTTGGGTCTACTCTCTTCTTAATGACCTACTTAAAGTCTTGTCTATTTTGTTTATCTTTTCAAAAAATCAACTCTTGGATTCATTGATCCTTAGAATTGTGTTTTAGTCTCTATGTCATTTAATTCTGCTCTGATCTTGGTTATTTCTTTCCTTCTTCTTGCTCTGGGCTCTCTTTGTTGTTGTTTTTCGAATTCTTGCAGCTGTCGGGTTAGGTTGTTTGTTTGAAATGTCTCTATTTTCTTGAGTAAGCCTGTATTGCTATGAACTTCCCTCTCAGGACTGCCTTGGCTGTGTCCCATAAGTTTTGGGTTGTTGTGAGTTCATTTTCATTTGTTTCCAGAAACTTTTTGATTTCTTCCCTAATTTCAATCTTGACCCATTCATTGTTTAATAGCATACCATTCAGGCTCCATGATTTTGGGTGTTTTGGGTTTTTTCCTTTGGGGTTGGTTTCTAATTTCAGTCCCTTGTGGTCAGAGAAAATGCTTGGTATGATTTCAATTTTCTTGAATTTGTTGAGGCTCCTTTTGTGTCCTATCATGTGGTCTACCTTTGAAAATGCTCCATGTGCACTTGAAAAGAATGTGCATTTAGCTTCTTTGGGATGAAGGGCTCTATATATATCAGTCAAGTCCATTTCATCTAAGGTGTTGTTTAGTGCAGCTATATCCCTGTTGATATTTTGTTTGGAAGACTTGTCCATTTTTGGCAGTGGGGTGTTAAAATTCCCTACTATAATCGTGTTTCTGTCAATACCTTTCTTGAAGTCTTCTAGAATTTTTCTTATATATTTGGGTGCTCCTATGTTGGATGCATATATATTTATGATGTTAATGTCTTCTTGGTGGTTTCTTCCCTTGAGTATTATGAAGTGACCTTCTGGGTCTCTCTTTATGGCCCTTTTTTTGAAGTCTATTTTGTCTGATATTAGAATTGCTACCCCGGCTTTTTTTTCTTGACCATTTGCTTGGAAAATTTGTTTCCAACCTTTCACTTTTATTCTGTGACGGTCTTTTGTCCTGAGGTGGGTCTCCTGTAGGCAGCATATGTGTGGGTCATGCTTTCTTATCCATTCAGCTATTCTATGTCTTTTGATTGGAGCATTTAATCTATTTACTCTTAAGGTGATTACTGATAGGTAATTATTCATTGCCATTTTTGCACCACAGTTCCTCTCTGTCTCTCTCTTTTCCTTCCTTTCCTTAAAGCAGTCGTTTTAGTATTTCTTGTAGAGCTGGTTTTTTGGAGGCATATTGTTTTAGACTTCTCTTGTCTTGGAAGCTCTTTATTTGGCCTTCTATCTTGATTGAGAGCCTTGCTGGGTAAAGTAGCCTTGGTTGTAGGCCTCTGGTTCTCATTACTTGAAATATTTCTTGCCATTTTCTTCTTGCTTGGAATGTTTCCATTGAGAAGTCAGTAGCTAACCGTATTGGGGCTCCCTTGCATGTTCCTTACTTTTTCTCCCTTGCTGCCTTTAAGTTTCTCTATTTGTCTTGGAATTTTGCCATTTTAATGATGATGTGTCTTGAAGTGGGCCTCTTTGGGTTCCTCTTGAATGGGACTCTCTGTGATTCCTGGATTCGTGTAACTTTGTCTCTCATCAAATTAGGAAAAATTTCCATCATTACTCTTTCAAATAGGTTTTCTATCCCTTGTTCTTCTTCTTCTCCTTCTGGTATTCCTATTATTCAGATAGTATTACGTTTCATATTATCTTGCATTTCTCTTAGTCCTTCTTCATTCTTTTTGAGCCTCTTTGCCCCTTCTTGCTCTTTCTGGGAGATTCTTTCTACTGTGTCCTCCAACTCACTGATCTGATCTTCTGCCTCATTGATCCTGCTTTTCATTCCTTCTACTGCATTCTTCAGTTCTGAAATTGTATTCTCCATTTCCTCTTGGCCTTTGCTGATAGTTTCTATTTCCTTTTTCATGTTAATATAGTTTGCGGAGAGCTCATTGTAGCTCCCCTCTAGTTTATGGTAGCTCATTGTGAGCTCTTTGAATTTCCTGAGAACTAGTGCTTTGAATTCAATATCTGATAGCTGACTTGCCTCTCTTTCATCTGACATTATTTCTGAGACTTCCACCTTTTCTTTCATTTGGGCATTGTTTCTTTGTCTTCCCATTGCTTATGAGACTCTTCTTGCTAGCTTCAGCTTCTTAAATTGATCTGTTCTGACTCCCTAGGTTTATGGTGTTAACTTCTGTGGTAGAATACCTGTGAAATTCAGTGTTGCAGTCTCCTGCAGGTATCTTGATGTTCTCCACTTTCACGTACTCCTTTCTTTGTGTGTGTGTGATCAGGTGGAGGAGAAGGCAAATGGTTTATGACAGCAGGAGAGTACTTTATGATATTTACAGTCACAGCTGGTAGAGAAGAGATAGAAGATCTTTAGGGTATGTATAGTCTTAACTGTAATCTTCAACTCATTTTGCCACTTTTAAGAAGGGATAAACCAAAGATCAGTCTCTTGTTGGGGAGGGACGGCTTGTGAGTTGGATCTAGAAGGCAGTGAGGTTGTGGGTGGTCGGATTTTGAGGTAAGGCGAGAGTAAAGAACAGTAAATAGGCGTAGCGTGTGAGCAAGTAGAGTTAATCACTACAGTAGTAGAATTCAGGACCCTGTAAAGTGTGCTAAGACCCTAGAGATGTGTTGTGAAGTATTTACAGTGGTATAGAAAGCAACAAACCAACACACAAAAGAAGGGCAAGAGAAGTGAGGATAAAGCAATACGTTTGGGGTGAAAGGAAGAAGGACTAAAACAGGGAAAAAGGAAGGAGAGGAACAGATTACTGAAAGATACAGCAACAATAAAATTTAAAAAAAAGATACGATTAGTGAAAAAAGTTTTTTAAAAAACTTTAAAAAACAGACAAACCTCCTTTCTTGTTGATTTCAAACTGTCCAATCCAGTTTTTCTGGTTTCGGCAGGACCCCTCTGTGGGCTGGGTTATAGGCCCAGGAGAACTCCTGCCCACCAGCCAGGCTACCAGAGTTGGGTGCCGGCCCCCGCCCTCCCGACAGTCTGCCTGGGTCCCACGGGATCTGTTATTGGTCCTTCCCAGTCCTGTGGCTGGGTGAGAAGCAAGTCAAGCTGCCTTCACAGGAGAACACCTCAGTCCACTTTCCAGTAAAAACTTCTCCAGAAAGCCTGCCTCTCAGCCCAGCCCAATCCCCAACCTGACTGGTTCGGACAACGCTCCTCTCAAATTTCCTGGGCTGGCAGGCTGGTGGGTTGGTGACCACAGAGATCGCAACTGAACATGGCCCCCTGTCCTTGCCACCCTCCCTGTACACCTAGGCATACAGGTCTCTGACACCCAGTCCTGCCTAGATGGTGAAGGAGGGAATCAGCTCTTCCAAGGACCCCGCAGCCAGCCCAATGCTCCACTGGGTGCTAGGCTCCCTATGAGTCCTCCGTGGCACTGGCAAAAGTTCAAAGCCTCTATACCCCTAAGGCAGCGGCAGCAGAGGCTCCGAGGCATTTCGGACTGGCCCAGGGCAGCTGGCCCTGCCACTGCCGCTTTTGTCTTTACTCACAGGTGCTGGGCTGCTGATGAGTCCTCTGTGACAGACGCCCTGACACTGGCCATAGACAGAAGCCTCTGGGCCCTGGAAGCTGCAGCAGCAGCAGCAGCTCCAAGGTCTTTACACTCCGGCCAATGGCTACTGGTCCTGCCGCTGCTTTTGACTTTACTCTGGGGTTCCTGGCTCCCGAGGGCAGCCAGCCCTGCTGCTGCCGCTTTTGTCTTTACTCACAGATGCTGGAGTCCCGATGAGTCCTCTGTGGCAGACACCCCTGTCGCTGGGCGCAGATGGAAGGAAGCCTCTGGGCCCCGACCGCTGTGGCTGCTGTAGCTCCGAGGTCCTTATGCGCCGGCCAATGGCTGCCATCCGGCTGCCACCACTGCCACCGCTGCCGCTGCCCTTGACTTTACTCAGGATTGCCGGGCTCCCGATGAGTTCTCCGTGGCAGACACCCCTGTCTCTGGGCACAGATGGAAGGAAGCCTCTGGGCTCCCACTGCTGCGGCAGCCGTGGCTCCAAGGTCTTTACGTGCCGGCCAATGGCTGCTGCCGGCCTGGCCGCCTCTGTAGTTACTCTCGTCCCTGAGACCCCAAGGACCTGTAGCTGTGTGGTTCGTCACTATCTCTGGTCTCTTATTTTCATAAATGCTGGAGAATTGTTGGTTGGGGAATTGATTGCACTGTTCTTCAGTAAATCTGCCAGGATTTTCTTCCAGGGGTATGAGAACTGGAGTTGCTCCATCCTACTCCGCTGCCATTTTCCTCTGTCTTTGTTGTCTTTAACCTTTCTTCCACATAAGGCTAGACACATTCTCGTGATGTAAGATAATGAAATCATTCATGTAAATGAAAGCATTTGGTTTCCTTTCAACAGAGAATTCTTAATGAGCTATTTAGGTGTACAAATATTTGGTTATGAAAGAAGACAGACAAACCTGCTGAATATTCAAATTTTGAAATTATGATTACATGTGTTTTAAGAGAGTCACTAAAACTAAGTAATGAGTCTGATACCTTATGGATCCATTTCAAGTTCTTCCTGTGTATAAAGTAAGCAGGTTTTCTGATGATAATGACTAGAGCAAAAGTGAGTTCACTAGACATCCTGTTTACTTACTTACCTGTAGTCAGTAGTGATACAGTTTCCTCTCTTCTCTTATTGCTCAGTTAACAATGAACTTTTAACTGTCTTTACCTTGAAAGTAGTAATTCTAGATTTGCTGAAGCATGCATTTACTACATGCTAAGCATATTTTTTAATTTAATTGAAAAGTCTGCTATAGTGAGGAATAACCAAACCAAGGGTATTAGCTTCACCTTAGCAATAAAATGAGACTTCAGGTCACAAGGCAAATTTATCTCGTTTTCTACATGTACAGCACATGCACAGCACAGCACAGTAACTTAAGGTGAATTAATTCATTAGCCTTGGCTCTGGATCATATTTAAATGGGGTGGGAATCCCCATGTGTTTCTGTGAATTGTGTAATAATAGGCAACACTTACTGAGCTCCTTTGCATCTGATAAATTACAAAGATTATTCCCCTAATTCTTATATAACAAACCTATGGGACAGTTCTTATCATTATTCTCTTTTTAGAGATAAGGAAACTGAGGGTTGGAGATATGTGACTTGTCCAGAGTCACATGGACAGCAAGTGCAAAGACTTAAATACAGGCAGTGTGACCCCCAAGTCTAGGTGATTGCCAGAAACTCACAGGACAATAGATTGGATCATCATAGTGCACCTTCCTGGGTGTCAGTTTTAGTCAGGGACACAGAATCTTATCTTAGGTACAATAAACTGTAAAGTGCAAACAAGTCAAATACCAAAAAGAAATTTATACCTAAAATGTATAGATTTCAAAGGCCTTTCCTGTTTTCAATGAGTAGCCTCAGGTCATCCCTTCAGGCTCCTCTAAGCACATGTTCCTCTCTGCTGGGGCTACTTAAATGGAAAAAAATCCTGGGGTAGTTTTCATTTCATTGTTGATTAGATACATTGGCATTTATTGTAAGCTCTGACCTCCCAGTCAGATCTTAAACCAAATAAAACCACGAGGCATGTCAGAAGTAATGAAAACCACCTTTTACATGAAATTGTCTTATTTCCAGCTTTGCCAGTCCCAGCTAAGACTCAGGCAAGCCAGAGACTGGGGCCAACAAGTACTAACATCATGAGAGCATAAGTACTAATATTAGCAGAGAAATGGAGGAGTGGTCATGCCTGTCACTAAACTGCAGTTTCAGCACCTCTGTACACTTTATTCACTTTTGTTCATTGAAGGCGGTATAGTAGAATGGGGAGAACTAAACATCTGGAATCAAACCATCTGGTTTCACATCTGGGCTCTTCTGATTATAAACTCTGTGACCTTGGGCAATTTATCCACTTAGCCTTAGTAGAGGATATTATGGTATGAGGATGATACCATAATCTGAATGGGTTCATTAAAATGAAACAGTAAAAGTAAAGTACTTGGTCCAATGCCTGATACACTGAGTGATAAATAGCTATTATTATTCACTGACAACTACAAACACTTATTACATAATGCCTAGGATAATTATCCATTATTATAGGACTTCAACAAACTTTATTTACTCCTTAATCTGCCCTTAAGATAAAAGCATTAAAATTCGTAAAAATGACCTTTTGAATATGTAATACTATAAGTAAAAGTGTGTTAACTTCAGAATTGTCTGTAGTGACAAATATCGGGAAATACCTAAAATGTCTGTCAATAGGGAAAGGTCTCAGTTTCCCAAGTTTGTATAAGAAGTCTGGAGATAATCTCTGAAATCCCATCCGCCTCCAAGGACAATATTTTCACACAGCTGTTGTTAGGTTTGAGATGATTACTCTAAGCAATGGAAAAGGAACATCTAAGGTATTTGGTTGGTATTAAGTATTTGGTAGTTACAATCCATAATACTGTAACTTTAACTAAAATAAAAAGTTTAAAAAGATGTGTTGTTTATATTGAGAATAAAATTCATTACTTAACACACTTTGAATTATTTTATTATATAAAAGACATGTACTTCATATTGTACAAATTTTATACTCTCAATCTTCATAATGGAATAAAATAAATGATATAAAAATATACATGAGATACAATAAATTTAAGCTTTAGATAATAAAGGTTGTATAATTTACAACTGTCAGAAAGTTTGAAAACTTTCAAGGCAGAAAGGGGTCTACATGTGGTGTAAAAATTGCTTTGGAATTTTATTTAACATTGTGATGATTTTTTTCCTTTGAAATAACAGAAGATGCTTTGTAGACAGAGTTGTGTGTATGTTGTTTGATACAAAAATGACCATCACCTCTGAATATATATTTGTTGCATAAAACTCATTTTTTCCTTACAGGGTGTACTTAATCAAATTAATTAAATATATTTGGGTATTCTGCATTAAAATCATCAGAAAGATCAATTTGGGCCAGTTCCATATTTTCAAAATATAATAGAAAACTTAGAAATAGTTATTGCATGGGGAAAAGGGAATGGACTCACATGAACAAGTATAAAGGACACATGGACAATAACTAAGGGTGGGGGGCAGAAAGGGAAGGGAGGCAGGGAGCATGGGGCAGGGGGCGGCCAGGATTGGGAATATAAGACAGAAACCTGTAGTTGAACAAGAATTAAATAAAAATTATATAAATTTAAAAAATAAAAATAAAATTAAAATTAAAAAAGAAATAGTTATCGCTACATATATATGCATAGGCATTCACTATTCAAATTTTCGTCCCTTTTAGTAGAATTAAACGATTTCAAACTTGTAATATAAAAGGTTTACTTTATTTGAATTGTGGTGTGAGAATTCTTCAAGTGAGTACTATGTGCAAAAGAGTCTTGAGGGCCCCTATAAAAGTATTTCTCTGTAATTTACATTTTTAAAAAATGCATGCAATTTTTAAGTTTAAAACTAGCATTAAAACAGATATCGAAATTAGTAATTGATTTCCCTTTTCAATTATTGTAACTACCCTTTCAAACCCCATACAGTTATGGTGGTAATGTCAGGAATGTAATTCACAAATAATTTAGTTTAAAAATCAAATTTCATAGCTGTATACCATATTTTATGCATTTGTGTGTATCTTTATTTTAGAAATGAGTAAGGAATAACATAATTTTGCTTTGAAAACAGTGTGGAATCATAGCCATTTTATTACTATTCCTTTTAAGACCATAATTTATTACCAGCTTCCAAATGCTCCCTATTTACCATTTTGCAAACAGGTCTCTCTTGTCAGAGGTGAGAAAAACAAAGATATTATTTGTATTCCTGAATCATGCTAGCCACCATTCCTGTGGCTGGGCTGTAGGTAGCCACACACTGGAAACTTCAAAACATAAAAGAGCATTTGTGTTTCTTGTTTTGATTTGTTTTCCAGGACTTTACTGCTGTTTCTCACCCTTTGTCTTAGATATTTGAGAGCAGAAGTGAAAGGCTGAGGATGCAGATCCATCTGCTGTAATGAAACTCTGTTATTCCACAATTTGGTTCTTATTCCCTCCCAGACATAGCTAAAAAATTCTTACCTATTAGGTGATGAAAAGAAGTGGAACAGAATGGAGTCTGACATACATCCACACATACATGGACAACTAATTTTTGATGAAGGTACAAAGGTAATTCAGTAGATTAATAACAGTCTTTTCAACAAATGATGCTGGAACAATTAAGTATAAAAATAGAATATGTTTGTGACAATTGGCTAGGGAAATGATTTCTTAGAGCTGATACCAAAAGCATAATCCATAAAAGAAAAAAATGATAAATTTTACTTCATCAAAATTGCAAACTTCTGCTCTTTGAAAAACTATGAACAGCACTGTTAAAAGGATGAAAAAAATTATGGACTGGGAGAAAATATTTGCAGAACTTACACTTGATAAAAGACTTGTATCCAGAATATATAACTATTCTCTAAATAGTAAGACAACAAACTAATAGAAAAATGAGCAAAATATGAATAGACACTTCACTAAAGAAGGTACGTGGATGGTAAATCAATCACCAGAAAGATGTTCACCATCATTAGTCATTAGGAAGATGCAAAATGAAACCATAATGAGATGCTATTACATACCTATTAGAGTGACAACATTTAAAAAGACTGACTATGGCAAGTGTTGACACTCCTAGTAGGAATGCAAAATTGTACAACCATTTTGGACAACAGGGTATTTGTTAAAAACGTAAATGCACATACTGTATGATCCACTCATTCCACTCCTAGGTATTCCTTTTAATGAAATGAAAGCATGTGTCCAGACAAAGACTTACACACAAATGAACATAGAAGCTTTATTCATAGTAGCCCACAACTTGAAACACAGTGCTCATCAACAAACAGTGGTGCATCCAAGTAATGGATAACTACTCAGTGACAAAATAGGAAAATGACCCTTCACACATGCAACATGGGTGCATCTCAAAATAATTACACTAAGTGAAAGAAGACAAGTGAAAAGAGGGATATATTGTATGATTCCATTTATACAACATTCTACAAAATGTAAACCAATCTACATAAACAGAGATTAGATCAGTTGTTGCCTAAGGATGAGTGGAAGGATTACAAAGTGTTATAAAGAAACTCCTAAGCGTGATGAAAATTTTCATCTTGACTGTGGTGATGACTTCAAAGGTGTGCAGGTTCATCAAAACTCATTAGATTGTACATTTTATAGCCAGTTGTAATAATTACACCTCAATGAAACTGTTTTTAAAAAGAATTAACTTGTGTAATCAGATAAAACCTGTCTAGATAAACAAACAAAGAGAATCACATAAAAATAAGCACAAATGTAAATGAACTTGCAATGCTTGGCTTCTGAAATACCTACAACAAAAGACATTGCTGTAGTACTTGTCACTGGGTGTTACATATGTGTTTGCCTGGCAGGGGCAGTGGGTAGGATTATGTATCTGTTTACAACAGTGAAGGTATAAAATGTCAATGACTCATGTTCAGCCTGAGTAGAACATTTAATACATTATGTGTTGAGTATCATCTCATGTAGAAGTATGAACATTTAACCCCCCAAATATCATGAAGTAATGGAAGAGGCCATATGATTATGCAAGTAATTTACAGATAGCCTTACAAAAATAATCATATTGTCTATTCATGGTAGAAAATACACTGTATTATGTATAAATTTAATTCATTATATGAAGAAACAACATATTTTCCTTTAGGTACCTGCCATTATAAAATTAACTAATAGCCTTAAAAAATTACAAAAAGAAGTGTTACTAGATTCTTAAGGTAGTGCATACACATTAAAAGTAGACCTGCATGGCCAAGTAGCATTCCATTGTGTAAATTTACCGCAGCTTTTATCCACTCATATATTGATGGGCACTTAGGCTCTTTCCATATCGTGGAATGAACATCGGGATGCATACAGGAGTGGGCAAAAGTAGGTTAAGTTACCAGCCATCATTACCTAGAAGATAAATCATAACTAAGGATACAAAATAATAATAATAACAATAATAATAAGACAAACAATACAGATAAATAATGCAATAATAAATAAATAAATAATGATACGAGAATGAACTCTGTGTTTCATGTACTCACAACTTAAACGTACTTTGCCCACCACTGCATATTCTTTTCAATTAGTGTTTTGCTAACAAACAAAAACAGAAACAGACTCACAGGCACAGAGGACAGACTGGTGGTGTCCAGAGGGGAGGGATGGGGGCTGGGTGAGAAGGTGAAGGGCTGAGCGCACAGGGAGTTACAGAGCAGTCACGGGGTGGGAAGTGCGGCACAGGGAAGATGGTCAGCAATATTGTGAGAACTATGTAGGGGGCTGGGTGGGCACTGGAAATATTGGGGCAGGAAGCATTTTGTAATTTATGTAAATGTTTAACCACCATGCTGTACACTTGAAACTAATACAAAGTAATATTGAATGTAAATTGTAATTCTTTTTAAAAAGTAGCCTGTTGTGGTTAAAGAAGTAAACTATAGTCTATGGCTTGTGGAAAAAAATATTTCCAAATTGAAAATGTGAATGGTTTATTAATGTATTATCTTTGAATGAGCTTTTCACAAGTTTTTTTCTCTTTTTTATTTTCCATTCTATTCCAAATATTTCTGTATTAGTTTATGTGATTAAGTACTAATCCTTGGAAAGCATCTATGTGAACCTCCAAGTGGATCATTTTAGAATGAAAGCACTAGGTGAGTCATAGTTGTCCAATATCATTAATTCAGAAAAAAGAATTTTCTAAAAGAGTCACAATTGCCTCAAATCAGGCCAAAATTATTTTACCTTTAGGATTTTATCAATAATTAATTTCTTTTGAAATTCAGTATAAAACACAAGCAGAGGATACAAACAGGCAATTTTCAAATAAACAATAAACATATGGAAAGACATTTAATCTTATTAATCTAGGAAATACATAATAATAATATATAATCTAGGAAATTATAATAAAAGTTAATGTGGAGATATTTGTTAAAAATATGAATAGTGATCACCTTTCTGTGTATTCTGAGTTACTTTTAACTTCTTATTTGCATTTCAATGTACTATATGACCTTTTTCAATGTATATAATTCTGACGAAATTTAAAATTCTTTAAAAAACTGCCTCAATGCTTGTTTCCAAAAAGAATTAAGAGTCAACTGATCAAAAAAAAAATTCAGAAACAAAACCAAGCAATTCTGTTAATGTGATAGCCATATGATTTTAGATAAGTGTAAAACAGAAAGAGTATCAAATAAGTGGTACTAAGAAAATTACCTGGCTGCAAAAAATATATAAGTACATGTATATGTATATGTATATGAATATGTATATGTATATGTATATGTATATGTAAGCATATGTATATGGATCCCTAAGTCATGGCTTACGAATTTCTGATGTTACAAAATTTAACACATATTTTACACCATTAAAATACTGTGAAATATGAGTGTTCATTTAAAATATAGATCTGTCATTCTAAATACATATAAGTTGCAGAACAATATTTATGGCATAACCTCACTGATTTAAATAATTGTTTCCGTGGTATATGCTTTGAGTAAAGTATGAAATGAAGGGATAAACACGCAGTATATTTTATCGTCATCCTCTACCATATGTGCCAGGCATACGGCCTGTACAAAAATATTGTAGCTGAATGACCAAATGAATGAACTCTTATGCATTCTCAGTGGGACTGTAAATTGAGGAAACTTGTCTGGAGATAAGTTTGAAAATACATACCATAGAAAAAAATGAGCGTACAATTTATTCTAGCATTCCCATTTCTAGAAATTCATTCTATGACTAATTGTCACAAGTGTGTGCAGTAGGTGTGCAGAGTTAATATTTTTATAACAAAAATTGTGTGTGTTAGTGGAGAGATGGTGTGAGAAATATCTGACTTAGAATAAGAATCTGGTCAAATAAATTAAGGCAAATATTTCAATAGAATATGAATCTATTTTAAAATAAGATGTTGACTATTTACCATGAAAACATAGCCTAAATTAATTAATAAATGAGGAGATTACAAAATATAATGTGATGTCACACAGACCTAAATAGGCAGGTGTGTATATGTCCAAAGAAATTTCTAGAAGGAAATGCATCAAAATGGTAACAATGGTTAGCATTTGGTTGCTAAGACTGTATTTTTACTATCTCTGGAATTTTCTAGATTGTATTTTTTGTTTAAAATACATACTTTGAGAATCAGAAGTAAACAATACAAGTAAATTCATTTACAGAATAGAAAATAAAAGCATTTTCTAACTTATATATGACTAAATAATAAAGCACAAATCCTATAATAAAAAGTGACATGAACGTTAATTTAACTTTAATGTTTTTACTTGTTTGAAATAAATAAATAATCCAATTTTGAATTACTACTTGTATTGTGTGATCAGGTTTAGATAGTGAATGTGATTAATTATGTTTTCTACATTAGTATATCAAGTCACCTCTCTGGATATTTCTGCTTCCATAGAAATAAAAAAATATCTTCCAATTAGGTTTTAAAAAAACAATATCCTGTGAATTTTTATTCATAAAGAGATACGTAATTATTGTCAATCAAAAAATGGGCTAAAATATGTTCCTTACCTTTCAATGAAAAGTGAACGCTGGTCTTTTGGGTTGTACCAAGGGAGTTGTTCTGTAGAAGAAAAGAATCCTGTGAATAAAAATAGCACATACCTGTTTTTAAACTTCATTTTTGCAAGAGTTTATTCATACATTAACGGGCTTCTAAATTGTACTGCTGTTTGGCTAGAATTTCACATTAGAAGGAAATTGATGGCAGATGACAAAGTACAACCTGAGAGAGGATTCACTTTCACTAGCACAGATTCCCCCTTTCATCCTGCCGTTCCTGGAATTGAAATCTGCTGCAGAAAAAGTACAGAAAAACAGTTGCTTTTAAGTAATACTACGTAGTGTTTGAATATCCTTTTATTTTATCTACTTAAGGTTGTGGTGAGCATTGAGCAGGGCTACGTGGCAAGTCATAAGCAAGGTTGGGGGTCAGTATATTATATGTCAGCTTTAAAAACATATGGTAAAAGATGGTGTAAACTGACTCACAGCAACATGGGTTTCGCAAACCTTGTAGGTGGATACAAAGCAGGCAAACATCGCAGACAAAACTGCTACGTGGGATGCTTGATTTCTAGCCCCTCCCCGCTTTGCCAATCAGCGACTGCCCCTTTATTTTCAGTGTAAAATACATGGTCATAGAATACCCCCATAAAAAGATTTAAATAAAATCATACATAATTACACTACCCAGTGATGCCATTTGGAGTATTTTCATCCAATTTTTTAGAAATAAGATTTTTTGTCAGAGGCCCCTGACAAACCCAACAGGAATTCTTGATGAGCGGACGGGAGAAGGACACTCTTCTTCCCTCCTTAGGAAAGGAATATTTTTTGCCTCTCATCTAAGCGTTGTTGTTGTTGCTGTTGTTGTTTTTGAATTATAAAACTGTAAAGATACCATTTTAAGGTGAAAAAAAGTCCTCCAGGGGTAAGTGCATCAGCTACAAAAGATCCTCTGGGAAGGTGGGCAAAGCCTTTGGGGGGCGTGGCATTTGGTCATCCATTGGGCTTAGGGATTGTCAATAGAGCGTGCGCAGCCAATGAGATGCGAACTAAAGGCACACCGGGAACTAAGTGAAGGGGACGTAAGAGTAAACAGGGAGGGGGTCTGCGATCTAAACGTTGGGAAGATTTCGGGGCCTCACACTGCACCACTCAACCCGGAGACAGTTGGTGTCACTGCTGTCGCCCAGGCCTCCTCCGCGCCTGCTACCGCTGCGCGATCGCCGCTGCCCAGCACACGCACTCCTGCTCCCTTTGCTGCTGCCACTTCCTCATCCAGAGCCTCAGTGACCCAAATATCCGTGAGTCATTTTTTCCTGCCCTTCTCTGGGCGCGCGGTCCCAGCAGTAGTCGCCACCTTAAAAGGTTTTTGCAGGCTTGCAGAATGGCAGAAGCAGATCCTAACGTGGTCTCAGAACCTGCCGCCCAGGGGGTTGCGGAAGAGGTGACGGCTAGCTCGTCCAGTGATTGCGGGGAAGAGTCTGACAGCAGTAGTTCTAGCAGCAGCACTGGGTGCAGCAGCAGCCGCCGCTTCTATAGAAAGAAGAGGGTACCTGAACCTTCTAGGAGGGCGCGAAGGGCCCCATCAGGGAACAATTTCGTGGATCGGCTGCCTCGGGCAGTTCGAAATCGTGTACAGGCGCTCAGAAATATTCAAGCTGAATGTGACAAGGTAGACGTCCTATTCTTAAAGGCAATTCACGGTCTCGAAAGAAAATATGCTGAACTCAATAAGCATCTATATGATCGGCGATTTCAAATCGTAAATGCAGAATATGAGCCTACAAAAGAAGAATGTGAATGGAATTCACAGGATGAGATGTTTAGCAGTGATGAGGAGGTGCAGGAAGACAGCCCTAGCGAAATGCCTGCCTTAGAGGGGGAGGAAGAAGACGACCTTAAACAAAAACCCGAGGTGAACGCTGAAGAAAATGAGGTTCCTAAAGAAATTCTTGAGGCAAAGGCTGACGAAAAATCAGAGTCTAAAGATCTTCTGGAGACAAAGTCTGAAGTAAAAGAAGAGCCTAAAGAAGTCCCCCAGGCAAAGGCAGAAGATAAAGAACAGCCTAAAGCAGCAGACACTAAGGCAAGGGATGCAGCGAGAGAGGCTCCTAAGCAAGAGGCTCCTAAGCGCGTTCCGGAGGAGGTCAGGCCCAAAGAAAGGGTGAATCTCAAAAGAGCTAGAAAGGGAAAGCCTAAAAAAGAAGACCCTAAGGGCATCCCTAACTATTGGCTGACTGTGTTAAAAAATGTTGACAAGCTCGGGCCCACGATTCAGAAGTATGATGAGCCCATTCTGAAGTTCTTGTCAGATATTACCCTGAAGTTCTCAAAACCTGGTCAGCCTCTAAGTTACACATTTGATTTTTATTTTCGGCCCAATCCATACTTCACGAATGAGGTACTGACCAAGACATATATGATTATCTCAAAGCCAGATCATAATGATCCCTTCTTCTTTTGGGGATGGGAAATCCATGATTGCAAAGGCTGTAAGATAGATTGGAGAAGAGGAAAGAATGTGACCGTGACAACCACCCACAGTCGCACCACTGCTGCTGGAGAAATTGAAATCCAGCCAAGGGTGGTTCCGAATGCATCATTTTTCCATTTCTTTAGCCCTCCTGAGATTCCTAACATTGGAAAACTGGAACCAAGAGAAGATGCTATCCTTGAGGAGGATTTTGAAATTGGTCAAATTTTACATGATAATGTCATCCTGAAATCAGTCTATTACTATACAGGAGAAGTCAAGGGTGCCTATAATAAAGGTAAAGATTATGGAAACAGGAAATACCGAAAATAAAGAGGCTGTCTGAAAGAAATATCAAGGTCTCAAAAGTTCAAGAAGTGAAGCAGGTTTATATAGCTGCGAAATAAAACCTGCCCCGCAACCTCATTACTACTATTCCTTACAGTCTTGTGTTTTTGTACGTTTTTGGTACTCTAAAAGAATTGTGTTAAAGTGTCTAAGTATCAGTTTATTCTGTACAGCCTATTGAAGGGTGATATTCTCCAAAACCTGTAAACTGCTGTCAGTTATTTAAAACATGGTAATTTGGTGCTACAAAGTTTTGATTTTTGTGAAATCCTGTTGTCATGTTCCTATTAGAATGTATCTGTGAAAATTGTCAGAATTTTGAACTGACACAAATATTTGCCTGAACAAAACAAAGTTCCTGAAGTACCAATGCAAGTGTTATTTTTTTCCAGCCTAGAAGACTAAGGGTTTAAATCTGCTTGCACTAGCTGTGCCTTCATTACTTTGCTACAGAAATACAGTTTTTATATTAACTAGAACAGCATTGTGAAATTTGACTGCTTGAAAATATTAGCATACATTTAAGAATGCCCATCCAGAGCATGTATGATATGACTATGATTCTATTTATATGACAGTGGTCTATACATTTAATCATAATGAAGTAATTGTTTACTACCAAGATGTTAATATGACATAGTATTTTACAAAGGTTACTCATGTTATACTGTGAAATTGTAAAGTTACTAACCAGATTTTTTTAATCTGTTTTACTTGGCCTTTCACTGAAAATGATCACTTTACATCATTTGATATTTTTCATGTGCTTCTATTGCAACCTAAAATAAATAAATGGTAAATAAAGTGTATCACGTCGTAAAAAAATCAAGCATTTTCTTCTAATTGTAAAAAGTAGTCCTTATTATAGAAAAAGTAGAAACTATTGAGGAAAGGGGAATTTAAAGATATATAACTATTATAACATTCTTCTATATTTCCCTGGATCTTAGCTCTTCTTTGGAGGGAGAGGGGAGAGTGAGGTGAGTACAGTGAGGAGGAAGGAAGACTAAGAAAATGGGAGGAAAGAATGAGAAGAGGGTGGGAAGGAGAAGGATGGGAAAGGAGAGGAGGGAGGGAAAAAAGAGGGGAGAAAAGCAATGGGGAGTGAGGAAGAAGGGAGAAGGGGAGAGGGGAAGTGGGTAAAGAATAGGAAGGATGGGAGGGGTGGGCGAGGGCAAGGGGAGGGCAGATGGCATGAGTGCCTCACCCAGAAAGGACTTCTATATAAGCTGTCGCTTTCACCTCCAAGAACAGGATGGGTAAATGGTCCGCTTTGACAGGGGAGGAGGTCACACTCCCAAGTGCAGCTTATTTATTCTTATAGAAAACATCGTCCTCTCACCTCTTCTGCACAGTGCAGTTGGTTACAAGGTAATCACATCTTAAGATTTTGACTTGAAGTTATTGTGAGGAGGAGGGCCCATGAAGTCACTTCACCAAAGGGCTTTTCCATTGGGCACAAAGGCACAGGCACCTAAATAAATAAATAAATAAATAAATAAGTCGTATCTTATTTCACATTTGCCATTTTGCCCCCTCATATATTTTCCTTCAAGATCCTAAAGGAAAGAAATGTGGTAGGATGAAGACAGAATAGTTTTTCCAAATCCCACCATATGCAGTTTAGTATTTTGCTTTTATATTTGTTTAGCAATAGCCCCTGGTGCCTATAAATGTAACAATATTACAGCTCATGATCAATTGCAAATGGTGGGATTTTTAGGATGTTAGGATTGACATATTAGAAAGCAAATAATCACTTTTAGCTATAACATTGCAATTTCGAGTGTGCCTTTGCTTTATTCCTGAGATTTTTGCATCCATCAAAAAGAGATATAGCGACAGGCTTACTTACATGCTGGGGCCAAAACGAAGACTATAATCAATATGGTCACAGCTGCATATGTTCCCAATTCAGATATATACTGTGCTTGCTTGACATCACAAACAGCAGAGCCATCAAAACTTCTATATGGAATGTAACATCCTTATTGCATCTTAGAACACTTACTGAATTATTTATTTCAGCCCCTTTGCACTCTGTATTTTCCAATATTAAAGGAATGAGTACTGTTAGAATATTTGCAAAAATAAAAGCAGAAATAAAAGTCATTCAAAAGCACACTGCAGTAAGATATGCCCTGTAGGTAGATCGTAGTGTTGGATATTTTCTTCCAGTCCATCTCTTGATTAGGTTTTATGACAAGTTCATGGCTCAAATCAAATGGTGAATTCAAGCTGGGTGGATGTAACAGGATAATTGGAAAGGCAGCTTATTGATATTTTTACCTTTTCAGTTTAAGCCTGGGGGACGGGGAACAGGTGCCAAGGATTTTTTCATCAGTAAACCTAGGGTTCCAAAAACGCAAGCAGTCTGCTTAGGGCTAAGACCACCTTGGCTAGTGGAAGCGGACAGAGCTGGGGAAACCGGCTGGACTTGCACAATCTGGGCTGCGGTTTGTCCATCACACTTGCTCAGCCAATGAATGATGTCAGAAGGGGAAGCCCACCAGGAACGTGCTCATCAGCAGGGGGCCAGGGTGTAAGAAGAGCTTTATGGAATCTTCTTCTCCACCTTCTCCCTAGTGCGCTGTTTTCCTTAGCTGTAATTCAAGGCTGGGGAAGGCTGTTCCCTTCACTGCCCCCATCCTATGAGGAGGTCGTGGTCTCCTCCCCTTCCCCCTTGCTTCCTCCCTCCGCCTGTCTCTCCTTTGTGATTTCTATTCCACCCAGACGTCTAAGACACTCACTCTAAAAGTTTGCTCCTTTCCTGTAACGTGGCCGACTTCGTGGCGAGGGGCTTTCCTAAGCAGCAAGAGGTAATGGTAGAAAGTGTGGATTGCTAAGGGAAGATAGTGACAACACAAAATAGTTAAATGATGCAAATGCAGGGTTCTGTGAGGCTCTAGGGATGCAGATGGCCTTGCCCTAAAAAAGAGTCAGGGAGCATGTGGTAAGATAGACGCTTGACTTGGAAAGCAATTGTAACCTCTTGGCAAAAAGTATAAACCCTCAGTTAATGACGTGTTTGTACCCACTGACCTATGTATTAGGACAACCCGCAGTACAGTAACTTCAACACAATGATGCATTCCTTCAAATTTTATCTTTAGGTTTTATAGAGTATATTTTTAAATTTCAACAGTGAAATAATTTAAGTATTAAAACACATGGAATTTGAAGTATACTGTTCAAGAGATGGAGAACACAGCAAATTTTCTAAAGCATCTTTGTTGATTGTTATGTAAGTTAGTCCTTACAATGTCTTTTTGGCATATAGCTTTTAGAAAAGAACTGGGAAAATTATCAGAGCACTTCACTGAAGTTAACATTAACTTGGGGAAAAAGCCAATTCAAGTGTGTCTTTGGCCTCCAGCTCCAAAACAGAAAGGGTTTAAGTTAAGTTGCACCAGGTGTATCTCTATTAATTATGCTATGGTACATTATACTTTTATCACTTGAATAAAGTAGCATAGAATTAAGAATTTTCAAGTGTGCATTAATATCAAGTTTCCTAGATTACATTTCTGAATTTTGCATGACACAGACTTAAAAAGAAAAGGATAAGCATAATGAAGCTGTTATTTTTCCACTGTGGTGCTAATAAAACTTACTGTGTTCTCATCTTTTACTCATGATTTATATAAATTAAGATGACTAAATATATTTTCTTTGCACTGCACTTCACTGAAGTTGTCACTTTATTATTATTGTTTTACTACATCTTCTAATTATAAAATATGTTCATTATAAAAATTTGGAAATATACTGATATACAGTATATCAGTATATCTGTATTTTATACAGTATAAAAATGAGACAATTATAAGTTCAAAGGTAACCATGGTTTGCATGGAAAAGAAATATCTATATCTATCTTTATTAACATGATTACTGCTACTCTATTCCTTTCACTTTTCATTTAATATATTTTGGAGCCCTTTCTATATTAGTGCATGTAAACTTCACTTTTTAAACACGTGTTAAAAATGGATATTCCATGATTTAATGCATCACGTTTTCTTAGTGATGAACAATTAGATTAGAAGCATCTTTTTCAAGTTGATTAGTAATAGTAAGCACTGTCTTTGGATTAAGAAAAAATGTTGCATGTCTTGAAACATTTTCCTGTGTGATTTTTTTCTGGTTGTCAGCCTTTTCACATTGAAGCAGAAGCTAAGGATCTCAGAATGATGACATGATGCTATAATTCTTCCCTTACTTTAGCTCCCCTTGAGTTCTGTGTTTGCAGCTATGTACCTTCGGGGTCATTTCTTACTGCTTTCAACATCTGCATTCAGGGTGTGAACATCTAAGGGGATCTGTGCAGCACCTGAGACCTGTAAAAGCAGGCAATGACTCCGAGTCCTAACTGAACAGTGTTCCTGAGATACCAATACATTAATTAGCCCAGCTCCAATAACTGATAAAAGCATCCGTATTCAATATTTTAAGAAACGTTTTATTCTGAGACAATTAAAGACTCATGGGAAGTTGTGAAAATAGTACAGAAAGGTTGTATGCTACAAGAGGAATGATATTAATTGTTCCAGAGTGCATGCATAAGAATTTGTACATGAAAATTCTGATCAAATACGATGGAATTGCAAATGTAATTTTCCAAAGTAGACAACTTTATCATTACCTGTCATACAACAGCCCCCTCCTTGAGGAGTTTGTAAGCAAAGAAAAGTTATTAATATTACATTTCAGTTGCTCAAGTAGAACATTGCTTGTTTTTTTTTCAAAAGTAAAAATCTATGCATGGATAGGCTTTAAAATTTTTTCCACATACACAGGTGTATGTATATAATTTGGCTAAGACAATCTTAACAAAATGTTCATAATATTAAGTAGAAATAAAAATATAACAAATTTTGATGTTGACAGTAGTTAACAACTTTTTTACATTCTTCACTCTGGAGAGATCGAGACCTGTGATTCAAATATTGCTTCTCCAGTTATTAGTTATGTCTTTTTGGACAGGGGAATTCTTTTTAAAACTAGGGCATCTATAGAATATTTATTCACTCTTTGTAGGTACATTGTGCATACAGGTTCCCCTAGCTATGCAAAAGTAGAGTATTCCTATGAAATCTTTTATTAACCCGAAGTGGTATAAGCAAGTGAAGAAACAATTATCATTAATTCATATGGAAATTTTTTGCATCTTCCCAGATCCAAAAGTAACCTAACAAATCATGTTAAATATGCTTAATCATGTCCAGTTTTGTGAGCTTTCTTAGGTTTTTCTGGTACCTTAGGACACATTTTGCCAATGTATGCACAAAATAACTGGAGATGGACCGCAGGTGCTCACAGACACAGTTCAAAGCTCTAGCAGCTTGATGCTGAGATGCTGAGCTTGGTGCCTGGGGAGGGAGCTTGGCAGGACCTCTATATGGTTCTCTTCAAAACAAATGCTCAGTGCTTTTTGCCCCCCCCTTTCTTCTTCAGAATTCTTGCTCTTAAGGAAAAGAGGTATTAATGTAGGTCTTTTATAAAAAAGCTAAGTGGCATAATATGAACTTTTGTAAAGTGGGTGACACCTGTATATATTGAGAGGAAAAGAATTCATGTCATTAAATTTAGTCTATTGTGGGGTGCTTGTTAGAAGACAGGGAATTTACATTTTAGCAAAAAAGACCAGAGTATTAATTAGGAGTTTGTAGCTCACAAATGTCAAGACCTTTGGGTTCAAATATATTTCCAATTATTATTTTAAAAAGTCAGTTTGACAATAATATCCCCAAACCATGATTTTGGTCACTTACATGTAAATACAGAAATGTGATAGGAGATCTTCCCCAAGCAAGTGACATAAACATTTCCATGAATATTTTATGAGAGATATGTTCTTTGTCAAAATATATTTTTATTGTCTACTATTAACTCTGACTAAAGAATGTGGGCAACAAGTCTCATTTACTGTGACCCACTAAGATGATGGGGTAAGGTAGGTGGCACTGTGGTTTTTACGTTACTCAGGGTTGGACTGGATCATGGCAAATCATGACTTGAGTATATTATTTCTATCCTGTTATCCATTCTGTGTTGCTGTGCAGATGTAGCTTAAGTATCATAACAATGGCTTATTTTCTTTAAATCCTCTAACACTTGCATGATGAGTATATTTTATGGATACTGAGAGGAAATGAATCTTTTCCTAGAGGCTAGGACTTAGCATCTGTTTCAGAGTCTCTCCAGTACAAATCTGCATAGAGATTTGCATGCAAGTTGAAGATTAAAAGCATGTCAGAGAAATAAGTTCCATCAATATTACTTTGACTTTCCCACCCTTTAGCCAGCTCTCTGTAAGTGACAGGCTTTTAGTAAAGGGAAAACTTTGATATTTAGAGAGAATATCATGAATATCATGATATCATGGAGATACCTAGTGTGGAGAAGAAGAATGTTCCAGGCTTCTTTCACATAACAGAAGTAACCAAGTACATTTATGGGAACATATGCAGTCTGGCATGGCGTTCCCTATTACTCAGTCTCTATGGAAGTCACGGTGTTCTTGTAATTTCTCTGTAGGAACACTTTTTCAATCTTATTGGCACATGGATGTGCACATGCAATTTTCATAAGAACTACAGTATTACGCTATTATCTGCATTTTTGTTTTCCATGGTTTCGGTGACTTGCAGTCAACCATGGTTCCAAAATGTTAACAAAGAATTCCAAAAATAAAAATTTCATAAGTTTTAAATTACCCACTGTTCTGAGCAGCATGATGAAATCACACGCTGTCTAGCTCTATCACTCCCGGGACGTGAATCATTCCTTCACCAAACTTCTCCACACTGTGTACCCATCTGCTAGTCACTTACACTGTCCAGGCATCAGAGCATAAAATAACGTAAATCTTATTTTACTTAACAATGGCCCCAGAGTGCAAGAGTAGTGATGCTGGCAATTAAGATGTGCCAAAGAGAAGCTGTCAAATGCTTCCTTTAAGTGAAAAGGTGGATGTTCTTGACTTAATAAGGAAATTTAGAAAATGTATGCTGAGGTTGCTAAGATCTATGGTAAGAATGAATCTTCCATCCATGGAATGAAAGAATGAATCTTTCATTCCATGAAACTGTGAAACAGAAAAAAGAAGTTTGTGTTGAGAGGGAGACCAAATTAACATAAGTTTTATTACGGTGTATTGTTATAACTTCTATTTTATTATTGTTATTGTTAGTCTCTTACTGTGCCTAACTTACAAGTTAAACTTTGTGATAGGTATGTATGCATGGGAAAAAAGATAGTATATATAGGGTGTGGTACTATCTGTGGCTTCAGGAATCCACTGGGGGTCTTGGAACATCTCCATTGCTGTACTGACTAATCTTTAATAAGATGATATAAAGTATTCCTATATATCAGGAGGAAATAGAGAGCACCTAATCTGATCCATAAAATGTATTGGAATAAGAAAAAAATTCCATATTCCTGCTGCCATTTACTGCTGTTTTTATCTACCCCAGTAGTTAACACGGATTTGAGTGCTTAGAATCTGCAGGAAAGAATAACTAACTGGCAGACATGTGATCCTGCCATGATTGTGTGAGTTTGGCAAGATTTTAACCTCTGAGCCCAGGGAATCAACATTTATTAATCTACCTCCTGTGAGTCTGTTAAGATAAACTTTAGCCCTGCCTTGTGTAGCTCAGTGGATTGAGCACTGGCCTGTGAACCAAAGGGCTGCCGGTTCAATTCCCAGTCAGGGCACATGCCTGGGTCATGGGCCAGGTCCCCAGTGGGGGACGTGTGAGAGGCAATCACACATTGATGTTTCCCTCCCTCTCTTTCTGCCTCCCTTTCCCTCTGTCTAAAATAAATAAATAAAGTCTTTAAAAAGAAAATAATTCTAGAAAGAAAGAACTAAAACCAAAATTTATTTTTAAAAAGATAAAGTTTAGCAAAAAATATCCTAGCTATCTATTATTTATGTTTAAAAAAACCCAGCATATTTATATAAGTAGTGGAACTGTACAGGGAAAATCAAGTAATATTTAGTGAGTGGTTATTATGTTTCATAACTTTGCCATCATTCATAAAGCTTGTTTTCATATTTGCCTGGGTAGGATATGCAGTATTGCTCTGCACTCCTGAATACTGATCTAGAAATTTTTCCAAATTATTTCATGAGAAATCTAGGCTTGACTCCTCATGATCATTTTGCCTGATTTCTTTCCCGTACACCCCAACTGAATCAATTGGTAAATGCATTCTGATACTTGCTTTATACTAACACTCAGGTCCATTTCTTTCCTTCAAGGCACATTGACTTTAGAGTCTGACTGCCTGAAGTTGAATTCCAGCTTAGCCATCTACTAAGTGCATAACCTTAGAAAAATACTTGACCTTTCTAATCTCGGTTTCTTTGTCTATAAAATGGAAATAATAATACTTGTTTTATAAGGTCATTGGGTTTCTGTGTATCCCACAGAATATAACCAGGTATTTACACACATTTGTTAAATGAATGAGTGCTTGTCTACCAAAATTCAAAAATGACTCATTTTAATTTAGTATTGGGATTTTTAAATTTAGACCCCAGGATTACCGACCAGTGTAATTAAAGATTTTTACTACTTGGCCTTTTTATCTTGTTGGCATGTGGATCCACACATACAATTTTCATAAGAAGTACAGATACTACAGTATCTGCAGTTTCGTTTTCTATGGCTTCAGTTACCTGCAGTCAACCATGGTTCAAAAATATTCATAGAAAACTTCAAAAATAAAAAATTAAATGTTGCCCTGGCTTAGTTTAATATTCTGCATGGCTTTCAATTTATCTTTTCTTTGTTTTTAACAAAGTCAACAAAACTGTCACAGCTGTGGTTATTTTTATTGCATACTTAGTAGGTGTCCAGCACAAAGACATTACGTGGAATATGGAAGAAATATATGCAGCAGTACTTACAATTTATGAGCTCAACATCTAATTAGGGAAGGAGGGAGAAAATCATATATGCATGAAAAGTTATATATCAATACAAAAATATCTGACAGATGCACAAGAAACTGTTAGCAGTAACTACTTGAGTAGGAAAGAAGGAATTTTCTATTTGTTTTTTTTTGTTTTGTTTTTATTGATTATACCATTACAGTTGTTCTATTCCCCGCCTTCATTCCCCTCCACCCGCACACTCCCTCCCCCACCATTCTCCCCCCCTTAGTTTATAACCACGTGTCTCAAGTTCTTTAGATTCTATATTTCCCTCAGTATTCTCGCCCTCCCCCCTATCTATTTTCTACCTACCATCTATGCTATTTTCTGTGCCTTCTCCCCCCTTCTCCTCCTCCCACTCCCCTGTTGCTAACCCTCCATGTGTTTTTCATTTCTATGGTTCCAC
The DNA here is from genome assembly GCF_014824575.4 of Sturnira hondurensis. Lineage (NCBI taxonomy): Eukaryota > Metazoa > Chordata > Mammalia > Chiroptera > Phyllostomidae > Sturnira > Sturnira hondurensis. The sequence goes on from NW_028081972.1 coordinate 296,367, forward strand.
TCTTGATCTAGCTGTCCTCTTGGTTTGCTTTTGTTTTAGGTGTGGTTGTTAATAACTGTGTGTTTGCTGTCCTTTCACTGTTCATATTTTTTATCTTCTTTTTCTTATATAAGTCCCTTTAACATTTCATATAATAAGGGCTTGGTGATTCCGTATAATTCCGTTTTCTGGTCTTTGGGTGTGTCCTAGTTTTCCAAACCTTTGTTGTGTTCAAACTTGGTTGTGGGAGAAGGCACAGTGTTTCCACCTATGCCTCCATCTTGGTGGAAGTCTCGGAATTTTCTATTTGTTGATACTCTTCACCATAAATTATTGTTATTACTGTTTTGGTACTGTTGGTCATTGTTTTAATGAAATTGATATAAAAACATCAAATTTGATATTAAAATATAATATGTAAAATATGGTTTATAGCTAAACTATATTTTTGACACAGAATATAAGTGCATTTTCAAGAAGGGAATGAACTTCATTCACTCAGTATTTAATGGAAAACAATTGTGGAGCACTTTTCCAATACCATGAATGGGGCTAGCTTTGGGGATGGAAAGTGGACAAAGATCCACCTTTGCCCTAAGAACTCCGTAGTGTCAAAGGAAGACAAGCAACCAGATACAGTACAGTCAGATAGTGGCTATAATTGATTATGCACATGGTGTGCATGCAAACACACATGAGCAGAGAGAGAACTTGAGTCTTATTCATTAAATCACTTAGAATTCTGTGTTGGGCTCTGTTTTGAATAAAGAGAATTTTCCTGTAGGAGTACATTAGAGAGGAGCAGTGCAAGATGCTTTGATGTAGCCTAAGAAGACTGCATAAGCAAACAAGCCCTATTTCATCCTGCCAACATCATTATCTGTTTCAAAAACAATGCCCCATTCTAGGATGCTCAGAATATTTTGTGTTGGGCTCCTTGCTTTTCTCTCTCCCCGACCAGCTCTCCTGATCACCCTCTCCAGAGCCCCCTCCTATCAGCTGATTCACTTCTAGGGAAGATGAAATACACAAATATCACAAATTTCAGAGAGAGAGAAATTGTGTTTGTGTCATGTCCTGGATAATTTTGTTGATAGCTGTTGCAACAAAAATGTTGGTATGATTAAACAGAATTGAAGTCCTAGCTGAGGACTTCTTTATTTTAGTCAGTATCTGGTACAACAAAATTCTCTTGAAGTGTGTTGGCATGACATTTAACCTAGATAAATTACAATAATTTCTCCATATGTTTTCTATAAATATCTAGATATAGTATTGAAAAATAGTCTTTTATGTTAGTTTATTCTACTCATAAGTTTGGTTGGACTTGCATTGAAAATAAGGAATAAACTATGATTTTTTGGAGTCAGTACCTTTGTGTGTAATTGGCAGAATATTATATTTTGTGGCAGAAGATATACAAGGTAGTTTTAGTGGTTATTTAGTGAGAAACTGTACACAGAGGATGATGAAAGTTCAAACCTGAAGCTAATTGATTCAGTTTGACTATCAGCTACAGTGAAATAAAGGGAAAACTATTTGTGAAACTGAAAGTGGATGATTAATAATGTATGTATCCTGCAATCTTTTGGGGGCAAATATATATCTATGACATTTGAATTTCAATGCACGGTGTAAATGGGATCCTTTTCCCTTATAGTGTTATTAACACAAAATACACAAGCTCCTTCTCTTCCTACTCTTTGGCTCACTATGTGCCAAGCAAGACCTAAGATGTACTACTGTGACAATTTAAGTTCACAATTATGAGTAGTTTCTGAAAAAACAAACAAACCCAAAACATTGTGACTTGGAAAACTAACACTTGGGCCCAAACTGTGCATTATTGTGAGGGTGAAAAAGAAATGAGATAGGTATTATTTGTTCTTTAGATCACTGAAATCTATTACAGTGTTATATTATTCTTTCTTACACATTACAAATCTTCCTGGAAATCTCAGTATCACTTACTGTTTTATAGTGTGGGTCATATAATAACAATAATTTCCATAGTGTTGTGCAGGTATCTCATGCATTGAGAGGCGAGGTTATGGGTGTTGCTCTCAATTCAAACTATCTTGGCTTGAATCCTGGCTCCACCCCTTCATAGCCATCTGACTGCTGGTGAGCTACTTAAATACTCTGATTCCTTATCTGTTAAATTAAGGTTGTACTTACCTTATATGATTATTGAGAGAATTAAATAAAATTGATCAGTGACAAACATTTGGCACCATGCTTGGTACATTATAAGATGTAGTAAACATTAGTTGTTTTGAATATATGAAAGACAGCTATTTATTTCTGTTCACTGGTACTAGAATTAATGTAGGATTCTGTATATTTTGCTTGTTGCTTCTTAGAAATTTAGCCCGAGGCAAACTGTTAAAGTCTAAAAGTAAAGAAGATGTGACCTAAATAAAATGTAGGAGATAGAAATCACATGTAAAATGTTTGGAGAAGAATATTTAGAAATAATAGTCCTGAAGATAAGATAACTTTTTAAAGGACCAAAATAATGACATATTTATATGTACATAATAATGAAAAGATGCTCAAAGTCTTGTTAATTTGAAAAAAAGTTAAATTATAACTGTTTATGGAATGGTCTCATTGTTTTCAAATATATGTGAGAGTCTTTTTACATGTAAATATGTAAAAAAAATCTGAAACATAAATTTCCAAAATATTAACAGTTCTTATCTCCAAGTAGCTTAGTATAAATTATTTTCCACCTTTTCTTTAAGTGTATACACTTATTAAAAATTTAGAGCATGTGGATAAAATTGCATGTTCTTATAAATATTAAGTAATAAAACTATTGATACTTTGGGAAAAATCAAAGACATTTCAAATCAGAGAAGAGAGGAAAAGTTCACTGCTTGTCAGAAGTAAATCGACAATCACTTATGAGAAATAATGTGCTGAATTTTAGTGAAGGCATCACATCCTCACAACATCCTTCTTTATTCACAATATCTTTACCAGAGATCAAATTTGTAAATAAGATGGTAATGTACCCTAAGCTAACAAATACAGTTATTCATATTTGGATATACTAAATACTGTGAAAATGGTCTAGAAAATGCCCGATGTGCATATTGGAGTTTGGCAAAGCGTTGTGGAAGTGTTGGGTTAATGTTGTCCAAGTTTATCCTAATTTATGCCAAATTGGAAATGGACAAAGATAATACATACAATGGTGGTTTAGTTATATGTGACCTCCAGAGCACAAGACTGAATTTTGTGTTTCCTATTTTTATTATTTGTTAAATACAGAGCTTGTTACAAAAGTTTTTTGTTTTTTGTTTTTTTTTTAGAGGAGAATCAGTGTATAGTGGAGAAAACGTCTAGCAGAGAAGATGGTACGTGGGTACTTTATTTTAAACTGTAAGCCACCCTCTTGTAACAGTGCAATTCTATGAAATCATATTGACACACTTCTGAGATGGCCAAATCTTAGGAGACATTCTATGTGATGCTTAAATAAATACGAACAAACTAACAACTGCTAAGTCTTAAAAGCGGAGTGTTAGAGATAAGTTATAGAGATAAGATGTACATTTAATTAAGAGAGAGGAAGGACCAACTTGAATGTTCCGTCTCAGAGTGCTGTTTCTTTTGTTTGTCTCTTTGTTGTTGTTTTTTCTGCAAAAAGCTTTATTGTTTCCACTTGGTCCTGGCCTGGGAGAGGGGCAGGCTGGTGATCAGGATGCCCAGTGGCTAGCAGGCAGTGCAGGGCCCCCTGGAAGGCCTCTGGGCTCCACAGGCTCCTGCTCGTGTTTCAGGTGGGGTGGGGGATCCTTCAAAGGAGACACCGCGGCCCAGCCGGGGGATACCAGCCCGAGGGGTGAGCCAGGTGTGGCCCGTCTTCCTGCTGAGCTTCACCTGCTCGTCCAGGTGAGGTTCTGCAGGGAGTCCCGAAGCTGGGGCTGCACAGGCCCAATGGGGCTTGCAGGTCCACCGGGGCCTGGGGCGGTGTTTCTGCAAGGCAAGGGGGCCTCCCTGGTGCCCCGAGGGTCCCCCATCATCGTGGGACGCCCCGCACACAGCCTGAAAGAGGACCGGCTGCCATGCTGGTTTGGCAGCTTTGAGGTGCTGCTCGGCACTCTCACAGTACTTCTCTGACACCTTGAGGAGACGGACACAGGCCCTGCAGAGCCCCAGCACCCCGGTGGGCAGAAGACCCCAGACAGAGGTAGGTGGGGGAGTCGCAGATGCAGGGCAGCGGAGGTGCATGGGCGTGCACTGCTGTGGGTAACTCGGGTGAATGTGGGTGCTCCGGGACTGCTTGTTTGTGCGGAGTTAGGGTGACAGCAGGACATGGGCTGGGCTCAGGCCTTGGATGGTGTGGTGGCTTTGAGGTGATGACAGGAAAAGAGGTTGGAGGAGGGTCGGAGGCTGGAAGAAGGTTCGTCCCTGGCCCTGTGCCATCCAAGCACCGTCGAAGCAAGAGACAGATCGCTGTTTCTTAAATCGAAACCTATACAGCTAGTTGTAGCTTTTGGAGCACAACCTAAGGCCCATGCATGTATTTTTTCTTTTAGTCTTGATAATAACTGACAATGAACAAAAATTATTACCATTAGCTCGTTAAAAATGAGGAAATCAACACACGAACATAGCCAGGGTTAAAATATTAAGGGTTTCAAAGGAAGCTTATTTGGCTCTAGAGCATCAGTATATTATAATGCTAAACAAGAACTTTCTCTTTCTGGCTTACCCTACCCAAGTTTAGTTCTAGCTCACATTACATGCCCAGCACAGGTCAGACTAACTTAATACTTTTAAAAACAGTACATAATGTTAAAGAGGTAGAGAAGTTCAGTAACCCAAGGGTGAAGCATGCCTAATTGAACTGGAATATTTACACTTGGAACTATGCAACATCCCTAATATAAATATGGGGGTGTTAAATCATATCAAAGAGGAACTTGTACAAGTCGACAGCTGTGACCTCAGGCAAGCAGGCAGCGGCTTTCTATTCAGCATGCTGGGCCTCCTGCTTCTTTGGCTGGAGCCATGTATATTTAATTAGTGTCCTCTCACCTTCGCAGGACATGTTTTTCCACTTGACAGTTTCTGGCACCAAAAGAATGTCCTTGAGGAAAAAGTTCAGCCTATTGACTACTAAGCATATTATTTTACTCGGTGTTCAACCATTCTGAAGAAAGGGCTGGGAATAATGAAAGACACTGGGACAGAGAGCTGCGTTAACTGACAGTGTCAGGTCGGTCGAAGCTATTGAACAGTTCCTATTAAATTAGCTTAGCTTCATTCCCACTAGTTAAAGCTGGCATGCTGACAAATTAGTTTCTATTTGTGTAGAAAAAGGGTAAAGAAGAGCAGATTTACATTTGGGGGCTTAGTGACAGTCACATCACAAGGTCAATAAGAACATGTCCATCACTGTATTTGTCCCATGTCAATGCATTGGATGTTCAGCTTCAAAATATTTAGCCCTTCACAAGGTGAGCACTTTCCTTCCAATGAAAGTGATTTAGTTATTTCTTTGAAGGAATTTTCATGGAGACAATTTTGCAGTTTTTATTGCTTGCTGGAAATCAAAATGTAAATTTTATTTAGTATTTCCTCTCATAGGTATGTGGGACAAGATTGTGCCCCTTCCTAAAAAAAACACAGTCATAAATAGAAATGCTCATTTTCTTACAAAAACTTTTTAGTCTATAGCTTCAGAAAGCTGTATATATTTTTGAAGTGATGTCAAGAATAACTTTCAGTGTATGATTTTAAAAACAGACAAAATAGATCACCTGACTTTCCTAATCCTCTCCTGTGACTGGTGGCCTGCAGGGACATTTTGGGTTAATTTGATTAAAGTTGTAGGTCCCTGTGGGGAAGATTAACAGTATAGGTTTTCGGTACCAGGATCCTTTCTCAAGGTCATGAAGCTTCTCCCTTATTCAAGCAATTTTGTGTGGGGGAATTGATCAAGGGTCCATGACGCTCTACTTCAATGATTCAGGTTAGACTTATTTTTTTGACATTGAACTTTAAAATTTTTTTAACTTTTCAAAATTTCAAACTTATTAAACATAAAACAATTTGGAAAAAAAGGGAGGCAACTTTGTGAAAACATTAAAATCATAAAACAATTCTTTAGAATATATCTTTGAGAATGCTAGACACAGATATTAAAAATTGATTTGTAAGTCCTATACATGCAGAATCACTATGTTTTACATCTGACAGTAATATAATATTGTTTGCCAATTACACTTTATTAAAAAGAAATTGATTCTTTATACTTGATGTATAAGGAATAAGTTTTCTGCTTATTTTTAATATTGAGAAAATCAATAGAAAGAAAATTTCCCTCCATTTTACTCTAATATTGACCTAAAACTTTTCAGCTTATAAAGATAAGTAATAATTTAGGTGGCTTCCTATTTTATTCTAGGAAAGCCATGGTCAAGTGGAGAACCATCATAGGTCTGCATGAGTCAGATTATTCTGATTTTTGTTCTGACTCTGCTGTCCATTTTGGTAATCATGCTTCTCTGGCCTTTGGCAATTGAGTGGTGCCATTTGGACCCTATCTCCCCAGTATTCAATTACTCCCGTTGCAATTAGATTTTCCTATTCAGGAGCTACTATTCCTGCTGTGAGGTATGGTCTACAAAGAGTATGTAGAGCTCTTTAAGTATTCTGTTGTTTCCCTCAGAAGCTTACTTGTCAAACTATTGATGAAAGGTATGTCTTCTGGATCCTTCTGGACCCTTCCAACATGGCTAAGTAGGTCTTAAATGAGAAATCCACTCCTATATTATGATCTCCTTAAGCCTTTGAGTCCCTTCCTCTGTGTTAAACCAGCAGTGCAGGTATAGAATGTCCAATTCACTCACTGTGCACCATGTTTTGGTGCGTGTTTCAGTCAACCAAAAAGAGACTGTTATATCCCTGTCTCACTCCTTGAACTGATATTAAATGAAGAATTGATGCTTAGATCACAGGTTGCAAACACAAGGCCCATGGGCCGAATCCAACCCTCCACCTTATTTTATCCAGCCTGGCACCTTGTTTCTACCCAGTGGCAGCGCCGAGCTCTCGATTAACTGTTAAGGAGTAGTTACATTTATACAGTCCTAAAGTTACATTTGGCCCTTTGAAGGCAACCTAGAGGCTAATGTGGCCCCCAGTGAAAATTATTTTGACGCCCTGGCTTAGAGAGTCTATACCAGTATATTTGGCCTGATCTAATCCTTCTGTCATTATCCCATACCCTTAGTAGCCATTCCAAGATATGATTCCCAGATTTCTGTTTGTATAAATTGGAAAATTCAAATAGTTCATTTGAGTGTAGCATACTTTTTCATGAGTCACACTTTGTATATTACCTTTAGGGGCCTGCTGAAACTTGAGCCTAGTTATAGGTTTAGAATCAAAGAGAGTTGGTTGGGGAGGGTCCTGAAGGGAAACATTATTATCTTGCATAACAACAGCCTAGGGGAGGTCATTAGAGTTTCCTCAATTGATTCAGGGCTTATCCCTTGGGATGGAAATGGAGAGGCGACTACTACTGGGATTTGTCATGAAGCAGCCACGTAAGGGTGGGGAGGCTACTTATACTAGGGGTGTGAAACTGCTTCTACTGGCAAAGAAGACTCATCGGAATTTAGGGACTCATTGTCCTCCTCTTTATTGAGGTCTCACACATCTCTGTCTCCTCTTGCAGGGTCTCATTCTTTCCCAGTCATTGTCCTCACTTTAAAAGTAGACACTCTGCAAAGATAGGAGGTCAACTTACAGCCACTGGAAGGTTGAGGTTCTGTCCTTGATTGTCCTTGTCCTTGCAAGCTTATCTCTGAAGCTACAGGAGCTAAGAATGTACATCAGGGTACACTTAGATTTATGTTTCAGATAATTTATGCAGCAATTGTGCTGGGAGGTTGAGTCCCTAAACTCATCCTCTTCTTGCATCACTTTGTCCAGAGGTATTAGGAGCAACCAGCCTACTTTATTAGTTTTCAGAAATGTTCTAAACTATCATACCTGCAGTCACTCACTCCTTCCTTCTTGCAAGTGTTTTATTAGGAATATCCAGAGATTTTGTATATCACTACTGCCAGATAACATCATGGCTGTCAGTGCTTTCTTTACTACCAGAAATGAAAGTCATTAGCATCTTTAAATCTAATCGCATTATAGAGCCAATTCCAGAAACCTGGAAACCAATTTACAAAACTTACTCTTTTTTTTTTTTTTTTTTTTTTTTAAAGATTTTATTTATTTATCTTTAGAGGGGAAGGAAAGAAGGACAGAAACATCAATGTATGGTTGTCTCTCGTGAGTCCCCTGCCGGGAACTGGCCTGCAACCCAGGCACGTGCCCTGACCGGGAATCGAACCTCGACCGTGTGGTTCGCAGGCCCGCGCTCAATCCACTGAGCCACACCAGCCAGGGCAAAACTTACTCTTAACATATTCTGTTTTCCTAGAACTACTCTCACTATTAAAATATATATTAGTGTTCTCCAAACAAATAGAACTGACAAAAGGAAAGCTGGTGGTTTAGTCTGAGTCTGAATGCCTGATAAGTGGGGTGAGGTCATGGTGTAATTTCCAGTGTAAGGCCAGAAGACTTACAGCATAGCTCGAGCAGTCAGAGGTTCAAATTTTTCCTTTTCCCATTTTTTAAAAATTCTATTCAGACTTTCAACAGATTGGATAATACCTACCCATGCTTGGGAGAGCAGTTTGCTTTACCTGGTCTACCAATTCAAATGCTAATCTCCTCTGGCATCACAGTCACACATACACCCAGAAATAATGTTTAGTTAAATAACTGGACATCTTGTAGTCCAGCCAAGTGAAATGTGAAATTTCCTATCACAGTATTTTGTCAAATTTGGGAAGTTTTCAGCGAATATTTCTTTGAATGCTCTTTGAGCTCTGTTTTTCTTCTTTTGTTCTGGATGGATCTTTTGTTATTATATGGGACCTGGGGTGTGTGTGTGTGTGTGTGTGTTTTATTGATAGATCCATCAGTCATTTACTCAGGCACAGATCCTGGTGAAGGCCCTTAACATTAAGAAAGTGTCAAGTTTACTTTTAGCCCTTGCTGGTGTAGCTCAGTGGATTGAGCATGGGCTGCAAATCAAAGGGTCATGGCTTGATTCCAAGTCAGGGCATATGCCTGGGTTGTCTGCCCAGCTCCCAGTGGGGGCCATGTGAGAGGCAACCACACATTGATCTTTCTCTCCCTATGTTTCTCCTTGCCTTCTCCTCTCTCTAAAAATAAAATAAGATAAATGAAATATTTTTTAAAAATGTCAATTTTACCTTTGGATTACCAGGAGATGGTCAAGAGCATGTGTCCTGGAGTCAGAATATCTGACTAAATCCTGCTCTACAACTTAAACTAAAGAATTTGGGTATGTTACCTGAATTTCAATTTCCTGGTGATTATAATAATAACTATCTTGTGAGATCACCCTTGTAAAACACTGAAAACAGTGACTGGCAAATAAGAAGTGTGGAAAACATGTATTTATTACTTTTACTTAATAATACAGATCTCTTCACTCCAGATTATTCCAGACCATATAATCATGAATCTCTACTGCTCAGTTCTTATTAAAAGTTTTATTAAAAGAAATCACATTCAGGAAGAAGGAGGAAGATGGCAGCGGAGTAGGACAAATGATTTCACTTCCCTCCACGCGCCGGGGATAAACCGGGCTGAGCTGCAGAGGAGCGTAGCTGATACTCAACAGGGACCCAGCATATAGGAAGACAGGACTCCAGAAAGTGTAGCGGACACTGAATCACCAGAGGTGGAGGAGAGGAGATGACTGCAGGGAAACAGGGTACAAGGGAACAGCGCAGAGGCTGCAGGCCCTCCGCCGGGCCACACCAGGGCCCAGGCCAGGCCGTGTAAGGGCTCCAGCTGGTCTGCCTTGGTCTCTGGGAGCTGAGGGCGGGCAACAACGACCCTGGGAGACAGCCAGTCATCAGCACCATCCCTATCCAGAAGGGCTCAGATTGAAAAACACCAGGAAAAATTGGTGTGCCTGTAGCGGCAGAGAGAGGAGTGGGCATTAGGAAGCAAACCAGAGAGCTCTGATAACCCATGGAGTGAGGCTGTGGTTGCATGCTTGGGAGAACTGAGAGTTGCCTCTGCGCTCCCTGTAGCGTAGGACCTAAGCCAGGTCTGCTACAGACTCTGGGAGCTTCCGGCAGCTAGCAAGGCCCCTGGAAGAGAGCCAGTCATCAGCTCCCTCCCTACATAGCCGGGCACAGACTAAAAACACCGGGAGTCAGGCCATGGTTGCCGGCTTAGGAGAATTGTGAGTTGCCCTGTGCATTCTGCCATAGCACTGGGAAAGGACCCTGCCCAAGCCTGGGAGAACAGGAAAGCCTGGCTGGGAGCGTGCGCCCTCACACCAGGCAAGGACTGGGAATCCTGGGGAAAAAATCTGCTATCAGTGGGGTGCTGGAGAGTGGCACCAGTCTGGATCTTGGGAGGGCACTGGCGAGACTGGTTGAGTTCACTGAGAGGCAAGGAAGGCCACACCTAGAGCCCCTCAGGCTGCTACAGCTAGTGAGACCAGAAGAAAAGGTTTGACCAGCTGGAAACCATCAAGAGGAGTAGGTGGAAGTGGAGAACACCAAGATACCTGCAGGAGACTACACCACTGAATTTCACAGGTATTCTACCACAGAAGTTCACACCATAAACCCAGGGAACCAGAACAGATCAAATTAAGAAGCTGAGGCCAACAAGAAGAGTATCAAAAACAATGGGAAGACAAAGAAACAATCCCCAAATGAAAGAAAAGGAGGAAGTCTCAGAAAGAATGTTAGATGAAAGAGAGACAAGTCAACTAACAGATATTGAATTCAAAGCACTGGTTATCAGGAAATTCAAAGAGCTTACAATGAGCTACCAGAAACTACAGGGGAACTACAATGAACTTTCTGCAAACTATATCAAGTGAAAAAGGAAATAGAAACCATCAGCAAAGGCCAAGAGGAAATTAAGAATACAATTTTTGAACTGAAGAACACAGTAGAAGTTATGAAGAGTAGGATCAATGAGGCAGAAGACTGCATAAGGGGGGCTAGAGAACAGGGTAGAAAGAATCCCACAGACAGACCAAGTAATGGAAAAGAGAATCAGAAAGAATGAGGAGGGTTTGAGAGAAATGCAAGACAATATGAAACGTAATAATATCCAAATAATAGGAATACCAGAAGGAGAAGAAGAACAAGGGATAGAAAACCTACTTGAAAGAGTAACAACGGAAAATTTTCCTAAGTTGAGGAGAGATAAAGTCACACGAATTCAGGAATTGCAGAGATCCCAATCAGGTGGAACCCAAAGAGGCCTACTGCAAGAAACATCATCATCAAAATGGCAAAACTCCAAGACAAATAGAGAATAATAAAGGCAGCAAGGGAGAAAAAGGAAGGAACATACAAGGGAGTCCCAATAAGGTTGGCTACTGACTTCTCAATGGAAACATTCCAAGCAAGAAGAGAATGATAAGAAATATTCCAAGTAGTGAGAAACAGAGGACTATAACCAAGGCTACTTTAGCCAGCAGGGCTCTCAATAGAGATAGAAGGCCAAAGAAAGAGCTTCCAAGACAAAAGAAGTCTAAAAGAATATGCATCCACCAAACCAGCTCTAAGAGAATTACTAAAAAACCTGCTATAAGGAAAGGAAAAAAGAGAGAGAGATGGAGAGGAACACAGGTACACAAATGGCAATGAATAAGTATCTATCAATAATAACCTTAAACATAAATGGACTAAATTCACCAATTAAAAAACATAGACTAGCTGAACGGATAAGAAACCATGACCCACACATATGCTGCCTACAGGAGAACCACCTCAGATCAAAAGACCATCGCAGAATAAAAGTGAAAGGTTGGAAACAAATTTTCCAAGCAATTGGACAAGAAAAAAAAGTCGGGTTAGCAATTCTCATATCAGACAAAATAGACTTCAAAAAAAGGGCCATAAAGAGAGACCCAGAAGGTCACTTCATAATACTCAAGGGAAGAATCTACCAAGAAGATATTAACATCATAAACATATATGTACCCGACATAGGAGCCCCCAAATATATAAAGAAAATCCTAGAGGACCTCAAGAAAGATATTGACAACAACACAATTATAGTAGGGATTTTAACACCCCACTGTCAAAAAGGGACAAATCTTCCAAACAAAATATCAACAAAGATATTTCAGCATTAAATGACACCCTAGATGAAATGGACCTAATTGATATATATAGAGGCCTTCATCCCAAAGAAGCCAACTACACATTATTTTCAAATGCACATGGAACATTTTCAAAGATAGACCAAATGATAGGAGAGAAAACGAGTCTCAGAGAATTCAGGAAAATAGAAATCATACCAAGCATTTTCTCTGATCAAAAGGGACTGAAATTGGAAACCAACCCCAGAGGAAAAAACCCAAAACACCCAAAATTATGGAGACTGAATGGTATGCTATTAAACAATGAATGGGTCAAGATTGAAATTAGGGAAGAAATCAGAAAGCTTCTGGAAACTAATGAATATGAAATCACAACAACCTAAAACCTATGGGACACAGTGAAGGCAGTCATGAGAGGGAAGTTCATAGCAATATAGGCCTACCTAAAGGAGATAGAAACATTTCAAACAAACAATCTAATCTAACAACTGCAAGACCTCGAGGAACAACAACAAAGACAACCCAGAGCAAGTAGAAGGAAGGAAATAAGCAAGATCAGAGCAGAATTAAATGACATTGAGACTAAAAGCACAATTCTAAGGATCAATGAATCCAGGAGTTGGTTTTTTGAAAAGATAAACAAAATAGACAAACCTTAAGTAGGCTCATAAGAAAAGAAGAGAGAGGACCCAAATAAATACAATCAGAAATGAAAGAGTAGAGATTACAACTGATACCACAGAAATAGGAGGGACTGTAAGGAATTACTATGCAGAACTGTATGCCAAGAAATTTGAAAATCTAGGTGAAATGGACAAATTTCTAGAAAAATATAATCTTCTAAAACTCAATGAGAAAGAAGCAGAAAACCTGAACAGGCAAATAAGAGCAGATGAAATTGAAGCAGTAATCAAAAAACTCCCATCACACAAAAGCCCTGGACCAGATGGTTTCACAGGAGAATTCTACAAAGCTTTTAAGGAAGAGCTAACCGCTACTCTTCACAGACTGTTCCAAAAAATCCAAAAGAAGGGAAAACTCCCCAACTCTTTTTATGAAGCCAGCATCACCCTAATTCCAAAAGCAGATAGAGACACAACAAAGAAAGAAAACTTCAGGCCAATATCGCTGAGGAACATAGACGCTAAAATCCTCAATAAAATATTAGCAAATCACATCCAACAATACATCAAAAAGATCATACACCACGACCAAGTGGGATTCATCCCAGGGATGCAAGGATGGTTCAATATATGCAAATCAATACATGCAATACACCACATAAACAAAAGCAAAGAGAAAAACCACATGATCATATCAGTAGACACGGAAAAAGCTTTTGGTAGGGTTCAACACCCATTTATGATAAAGGTACTCAGAACAGTGGGAATAGAGGAAGCATTCCTCAATATAATAAAGGCTATATATGAAAGACCTACAGCCAACATCATACTCAATGGGCAAAAACTAAAAGCTTTTCCACTAAGATCAGTAAAAAGACAAGGTTACCCACTTTCACCACTTCTGTTCAATATAGTATTAGAAGTTCTAGCCACAGCAATCAGAGAAGAAAAGGAAATAAAAGGCATCCAAATTGGAAAGGAGGAAACAAAACTGTCATTGTTTGCAGATGACATGATAGTGTACATGGAAAATCCTATAGCTTCTACCAAAAAACTGCTTGAACTAATAAATGAATTTGGCAAAACACCGGGTTACAAAGTCAATATCCAGAATTCAAAGGCATTTTTGTATACTAACAATGAATCAGCAGAAGCAGAAATCAAGAAAAAAATCCCATTCGATATAGCAAAAACAAAAATAAAATACCTAGGAATAAACCTAACCAAGGAGGTAAAAGACCTGTATGCAGAAAACTACACAACACTGAAGAAAGAAATCAAGGAAGACACAAACAAATGGAAACATATGCCGTGTTCATGGATTGGAAGAATTAACATCATCAAAATGTCCATACTACCCAAAGCAATTTACAGATTCAATGCAATACTTATTAAAGTACCAATGGCATATTTCACAGGCATAGAACAAACAGTTCAAAAATTTATATGGAACCCTAAATGACCCCGAATAGCAGCCGCAATTTTGAGAAAGAAGAACAAAGTAGGAGGGATCACAATACCTGATATCAAACTGTATTACAAGGCCACTGTAATCAAAACAGCCTGGTACTGGCATAAAGACAGGCACATAGATCAATGGAACAGAACAGAGAACGCAGAAATAAACCCAACTCTCTACAGTCAATTAATATTCGACAAAGAGGGCAATAACATAAAATGGAGTAAAGACAGCCTTTTCAACAAATGGTGTTAGGAGAACTGGAAAGCTACATGCAAAAAAATGAAACTCGAGCACCAACTTACACCATACACCAAAATAAATACAAGGTGGATAAAAGACTTAAATATAAACCGTGAAACCATTAAACCCCTAGAGGAGAACATCGGCAGGAAAATCTCAGATATCCCATGAAGCAATATTTTTATTGATACGTCCCGCAGAACAAGGGATATAAAGGAAAGAATAAACAAATGGGATCTCATCAAACTTAAAAGCTTCTGCATGGCTAAGGAAAACAGTATCAAGATAAAAAGAGAAGCAACAGCTTGGGAAAACATATTTTTGAATGATACCTCAGACAAAGTTTTAATATCCAAAATATAAAAAGAATTCAGTTGACTTCACTCAAAGAAGACTAGCAACCCTATTAAAAAATGGGCAAAGGACTTGAACAGACACTTCTTCCAAGGAGGACATACAGAGGATCCAGAGACACATGAAAAGATGCTGGATATCGCTAGCTATCAGAGAGATGCAAATTAAAACCACAATGAGATACCCCTTAACACCAGTCAGAATGGCTATCATAAACAAAGAAACAAACAACAAGTGCTGGAGAGGTTGTGGGGAAAAGGGGACCCTAGTTCACTGTTAGTGGGATTGCAGACTGGTACAACCACTCTGGAAAACAGTATGGCATTTTCTAAGAAAACTAAAAATGCAAGTGCCCTTTGACCTAGCAATTCCACTATTAGGTATATATCCTAAGAACCCTGAAACACCAATCCAAAAAAACCTATGCACCCTGATGTGCATATATATTTACGATGTTAATGTCTTCTTGGTGGATTCTTCCCTTGAGTATTATGAAGTGACCTTCTGGGTCTCTCTTTATGGTTTTTTTTAAGTCTATTTTGTCTCATTAGAATTGCTACCCCGGCTTTTTTTTCTTGTCCATTTGCTTGGAATATTTGTCTTCAGCCTTTCACTTTTAGTCTGTGATGGTCTTTTGTCCTGAGGTGGGTCTTCTGTAGGCAACATATGTGTGGGTCATGCTTTCTTATCCATTCAGCTATTCTATGTCTTTTAATTGGTGAATTTAGTCCATTTTCACTTAAGGTTATTATTGATAGGTACTTATTATTGCCATTTTTGTACCTGAGTTTCTCTTGTTTCCTTCCTTTCCTTAAAGCAGCCCTTTCTGTATTTCTTGAGGAGCTGGTGTGGTGGAGGCATGTTCTTTTGACTTCTTTTGTCTTGGAAGCTCTTTTTTTGGCTTTCTATCTTGATTGAGAGTCTTCCTGGGTAAAGTAGCCTTGGTTTTAGGCCTCTGTTTCTCATTACTTGGAATATTTCTTGCCATTTTCTTCTTGCTTGGAGTTTTTCCATTGAGAAGTCAGTAGCTAACCTTATTGGGGCTCCCTTGTATGTTCCTTCCTTTTTCTCCCTTGCTGCCCTTAAGTTTCTCTCTTTGTCTTGGAATTTTGCCATTTTAATGATGATGTGTGTTGAAGTCGGCCTCTTTGGGTTCTTCTTGATTGGGACTCTCTGTGATTCCTGGATTCGTGTAACTTTTTCTCTCATCAAATTAGGGAAATTTTCCATCATTACTCTTTCAAGTAGGTTTTCTATCCCTTGTTCTTCTCCTTCTGGTATTCCTATTACTCGGATATTATTACCTTTCATATTTTCTTGCATTTCTGTTAATCCCTCTTCATTCTTTCTGAGCCTCTTTTCCTGTTCTTGCTGTTTCTGGGAGATTCTTTCTACTGTGTCCTCCAACTCACTGATCTGATCTTCTTCCTCATCGATCCTTCTCTTCATTCCTTCTACAGTGTTCTTCAGTTCAGAAATTGTATTCCTTATTTCCAGTTGGCCTTTGCTGATAGTTTCTATTTCCTTTTTCATATTGATATAGTTTGAGGAGAGTTCATTGTAGTTCCCCTCTAGTTTCTGGTAGGTCATTGTGAGCTCTTTGAATTTCCTGATAACCAGTACTTTGAATTCAATATCTGATAACTGACTTGCCTCTCTTTCATCTGACATTTTTTCTGAGACTTCCACATTTTCTTTCATTTGGGCATTAGTTCTTTGTCTTTCCATTGTTTGTGAGACTCTTCTTTCTAGCCTCTGCTTCTTAAATTAATCTTTTCTGACTCCCTGGGTTCATGGTGTGATCTTCTGTGGTTGAATTACTGTGAGATTCTGTGGTGCAGTCTCCTGCAGGTATCTTGATGTTCTCCACTTTCACCTACTCCTTTCTTTGTGTGTCTGTGATCAGTTGGAGGGGGAGGCAAATTGGTTTATGACAGCAGGAGAGTACTTTATGATATTTACAGTCACAGCTGGTAGAGAAGAGATAGAAGATCTTTAGTCTATATATAGTGTTAAGGGTAATGTTCAACCCAACTTGCCACTTTTAAGAAAGGATGGACCAAATATAAGTCTCTTGTTGGGGAGGGAAGGCTTGTGAATTGGATCTAGAAAGCAGTGAGGTTGTGGGTGGTCAGATTTTGAGGTAAAGTGAGAGCAAAGAATAGTAAATAGGTGTAGTGTGTGAGCAAGTAGGGTTAATCACTGCAGTAATGGAATTCAGGAAACTGTAAAGTGTGCTAAGAGCCAAGAGATGTGTTGTGAAGTATTTACAGTGGTATAGAAAGCAACAGAGAAACAAACAAACAAACAAACAAACATTTTTTAAAAAGGGCAGGAGAAGGGAGGAAAAGTTTGTGATGAAAGGAAGAAGGACTAAAACAGGAAAAAAGAAAGGAGAGGAACAAAGTATTGAAAGATAAAGCGATAATAAAATTTAGAAAAATATTCGATTACTGAAAAAAAAAAGTTTAAAAAAAAGAAAAAGAAAAGAAAAAACGACCCTCCCTTGTTGGTTTCAAACTGTCCAATCCGGTTTGTCTGGTTTCAGCAGGACCCCTCTGTGGGCTGGGTTGTAGGTGCAGGCGCACACCAGCGCGCCAGCCATGCTACCAGACTGGGGTGTGAACGCCCGCCCACCCGGCAGGCTGCCTGGGTTTCTTGGGATCTGATACTGGTCCCTACCAATTCTGTGGCGGGGTGAGAAGCAACCCAAGCTTCCTTAACAGGAGAACACCTCAGTCCACTTTCCAATAAAAACTTCTCCAGAAAGCTTGCCTCTCAGGCAAGCCCAATCCCCAACTCAACCTGTTAGGACAATGCTCCTCTGAAATCTCCTGGGCTGGTGGGCTGGTGGACTGGCGACCACAGAGATCACAGCAGAACATGGCCCCTGTCCTTGCCACCCTCCCTGCAAACCTAGGCAGACAGGTCTCTGCCTGCTGCCGCCCTGCCCTGCTTAGATGGGGAGTGAGGGAGCCAGCTCTCTTCCAATTACCCCACAGGTGGCCCAAGGCTCTGTAGCATATGCCCCCAAAGCTGGCTGCAGAGGGAAGCCTCTACACCCCTACGGAGGCAGCAGCAGCAGGTCCAAGGCCTTAGGCGCTGACTGAGGGCCGGTCCCCACTGCTGCTGCTTTTGTCTTTACTCTCAGGTGCTGGACTCCCGATGATGAATCCTCCAGATGAGTCCTTCTGCAGATGCCACAGACGGAAGCCTCTGGGCCCTGACCTCTGTGGCAGCCCCAGCTCTGAGGCCACTAGGCACAGGCTGAGGGCCACTGTCCTTGACTTTACACAGGGGCCCAGGGCTCCTGTTAAGTCCTCTGTGGCAGACGCCCGTGTTGCTTGCTGCAGACAGAAGCCTCTGACCCCCGACTGCTGTGGCAGCGGAGGTTTAGAGGCCTTTAGGAGCCAGCTGAAGGCTGCTGGCCTGGCCGCCTCCATCCTTACTCATGTCCCTGAGACCCCATCGACCTGTAGCTGTCTGGTTGGTCACTATCTCTGGTCTCTTATTTTCATAAATGCTGGGGAATTGTTGGTGGGGAATTGATTGCACTGTTCCTCCGTAGATCTGCCAGTATTTTCTCCCAGGGGTAGAAGAACTGGAGTAGCTCCATCCTACTCCGCTGCTATTTTCCATCCAAATCTGTTTGGTTTTTTTTTTTCTTGATAGGTTCCACTTTTAGGTGAGATCATGCAGTATTTGTCTTTCATTGGATGGTGTTTTTCTTCTCCTTTCTTCATTATTGAACATTAGTTGAACATTTGTGGTCTCTACAATCGTATATACTAACCCTTCTTTACCATGTTTAACAGCTCTATATATGAAGCCTATTTAAATGGGCTAGAGTACAACACAGCTTTGAGAAAATCAAGTCCTAAACAATTAATTTAGTGCAGTGAAAATGGCTGTCTGATGGAAATGGGAGTAGGCTAACTTCTTGTTAGAACTGTGTCACATAAGAATAATAGTGTCTTATCCTTGCTTTGTGATATTCCCACAATACTTTTTTGGAATTTTTAGACTCCAGCAAAGACAGTATCCAAAAATTGACCAGAACTAGAATAAAAAACATGACCTTTTTAAAAGAGTAATAATTAAAATTATAGTCTTAAAATATTACTTTATAGGGCTATATAAAGACATGTTTTTAGATTGAATTTAGTTACAGTATACCATGTAATTCTCTCTGTACAATTTTTCTTATGAGTATTACACTATATGTCTTCTACTGATGCAAAAGATGGCTTTCTGAATTCATGAAACATGTTTATTATTGGTTAATAGTGTCATTCATTAGTGCTGCTTATTGGCTCTTTCCTCCAGGCAAATGATTGGACTTCATTATCTTGGTTCCTTTGTAATTTGGTGTGGTCTGAAAACCAGTTTTGCCAATGGATTGTGAGTAGATATAACAAGCCTCCCTTCTGATCTCAACATTGCTGACATCCAAGCAATATACTATTCAATTGCAGAACACACTGATTCCTTTCTTCCTTCCATTCATCCCTCAACTCAACTTCCCATTCATTCATCCATCCATACACTTTATGCTGTAATTTGAAAAGCTCAAAAGACATGGTTGCTGTTCTCAAGCAACTAACAGTTTGGTGGAAGAGCAATATGAGTAAACAGATAAATGAAACAACATGAAAAGAATGAAAACCTCTGTATGCAAAGTGCTATGGAAACACAGCCGTGTGTTCACAATTGTGCATTTATTACCCTCTGCTTTATCTCAACTAAATTTTATTTTTAGCTATTTATTTATTTTATATCTTGGCTAAATTTAACCAGGGGTTTTATTTTCCATGGGCTTCCCCCAAGTCTGAACAGGAAGATTAGAATATAAAAATAGAAATGCGTTTAGGAGAAATGAATGAAAATGAGTAACAGCAATAACAAAAGGTCAGGAAATAAAACAGTTGGAGAATACAAGTGAGTTTTAACATACACCTACAGAAGAAGAGAATAGATAAAATGAACAAAACAACTGAGATTACTATGTTTAAATTGTTGTTTTTTGGTTGCTAAATTGTAGTTTTTGTCCCCTAAATAAGTATGATATATGCTCAGTGGAGGCAGGCCTAAAGAGAATATGTGTTTAGGTTATATTTTGAGAATAGTTCTTGAGAGTATTAACTGAATATGCTCTTTTTCTAATATAAATGTGTTGTAGTAGAATCATTAACCCTCAGTGGGCATTACTGAGGTGGGACTAGAATATGCAAGGTAGGAATTCCATACTGGAAACTGCCCTCATGAGAACGTTTGATTTGGACCTGTTGACAGTCTTTGCTAAATCCATTTTAAGAAAGTAGTAAAGAAAAAGTGCAATATTGAACTCACTAATTAGCTTTCTTGTATATTTCAGGGAGGGAAAAATGTCAGACACACATAGTAATGAGAAGAGACTTTTAATTTTTCATTAACTCTAATTAATGTTGACTCTTCATGTTTCATTAACATTACTTCTGCTGACTAGGGAATTTATCAAAAGTACATGAAGGATCATCAGCCTACACTAGATAATGTATTCTGAGTGTGGGAGAGGAGATGGCACTTAGAGATAAATATATTCTACTATGGAATCAAGTGAAGTTCAATGATCTCAACCAGAGGAAAATTGTGAGAGTTAGGGAAAGACTCAGCAGCATTTGTCCCATGGTTCTAGTGTTAGGGAGTCATCTCTATCATTTTTGTTATCTAGTCCATGCTCTGTACTTATTGAAGAATTCACCAGTTTTTCGTCTTGAAAGTAACAGCTGCAGGACAACACATTGTCTCTTGGTGTCCTTCATGAAGCAGGAGACAGTGTTCCCAGGGGATGTCCTTCATCACAGGGGGGTGAGCAGGGAAACTCATCTTTTATTCCCCTTCAGTTGCTGCTGCATGGTTCCTGAGGAGGGTGAAGGACAGAAGCCCAAGGGGATGGAAAGATCCAGAGTATATGGGGACAAAAGAACCTCTTCTGAATAAGTTAGTGGTAGCTAAAATTTAATGAGCTCTTACAGCGTGCCAGTCACTGTGTTGCACGCTTTGCTGAAGAACTCACGAAACCCAATTCAGTGATGCTACAGTTATAGTCATTTTAACGATGAGAGAGCCAATGAGTAGTTTTAAGTAACTCACCCAAATGTTTTAAAGGTGTTATAAGCATCCTGGTTCAACTCCAGGTGGTTGCCCCCCAGAACTCCCAGTAAACTCCCCCAGAACTCCCCTTTCTAACCACTGTACAATTCAATAAATGTGAAGTCTGTGTAAACACTCAGGTTTAGCATAGTGCCCACAGAAGATGATGATCTGTTTAACAAGATCATTTTGAAGGTTTTTATTTTTAAGCTACAAAGTGGAAAAAGGTAAGTTTGTAATTTACTGGGTCAGGGAAGGAGATATTCTGCCCGCAAGTGAGAAAATTAGTCAAAATTAGTAAAAGGTAACTATTCCTAATTTTTTGAGGAACCTCCATACTGTTTTCCATAGTGACTGCACAAGTTTACATTCCCACCAGCAGTGAATGAGGGTTCCATTTTCTCCACAACCTCTCCAACACTTGTTATTATATGTGTAACAGCTCGTGAAGTAGAGCATCTTTTCATGTATCTGTTGGACAGTTATGTGTCATCTTGGGAGAAATGTCTGTTCAGGTCTTCTGCCCATTTTTTAATTAGACGGTGTGTTTGTTATTTAGTTTTGAGTTCTTTATATATTTTGGGCATTAACACATTGTGAGAGCTGTTTTTTTTGCAAATATCTTCTCCTATTTGAATGGTTGTGATTTTATTTCATTGGCAGTTTCTTTTGCTGTGCAGAAGCTTTTATTGTACCATTATTTGATATAGTCTCATGCACTTATTTTTGCCTTTGGGATCAAATTCATAAAATCCTCTCTTAAGTCTATAAGTTGACTACCTTTCTGGTACATTTCTATTTGTAAAATGGCACTACTAATAATAGTGCTATGATTATGAAGATTCTTGTGGCAATTATTGCTAAATCATGTAACATGGGTAGTGTAAGGATTGGTCTGCAGTGAGTGCTCAATAAACCCCAGCTATTATAATTTAATGGAATGAAATTTATTGTAATTTATGAAAACCACCCACTTAGAAACCACAAATATTAACACACTGGATTCCAATTTTACAATAATTCATTTTTGTGAAGGATAAGCTAAATATGAAGCTTGCCACATATGCACACAGAATTTTTCATTCAAAGTACTCAATACTGCTTTAGAAAAGATGCACACACAAGATTTTGCTTTCCCTATTCTCCTCTCTTGACAGATTTTTCTGTAAGAAAGTAGCTGACCATGGAAACCAATTAATCTGTCTCCTGAGGCAAAGCAATCATTTGCAAAAGAGTGCACTCAAGTGCCAGCCCCAAATGCTGCAGAACAGCTAGTGGGAAGAAGGCTTCTTTGGCTTTGATTTTCATGGCTCAAGAAAGCAGTTATCTGGGAAGCTCGTGTGTGTGTGTGTGTGTGTGTGTGTGTGTGTGTGTAGTGGGAGCGGACGTAATTCGCACAGCTCCCTGAAGCTCTCATGAGTGATTTTATGTGCACTATGTGTGGTGAGAAGATGAATTAGTGCCCAGAAAGCATTTGCAGTCTGAAGTGGTTCAGACCATGGGATTTTGGGAGTCAGATAGGACCTCATTCCTACTAACTCCAGCATTTACTGGCAGAAGTTCACTGAAATGACTGTATTTTTTCAACATTGAATTAAAATTTTATGATGGGGAAAAATTCAAAGAATTGTACAATAAGCATCTATGTACTATCCACCTATACTGCTCTGAGATGTTGCTGTGTTTGCTCTAAACATATCTAAACATTTATCCATCCACTGATCTCTCTTATTTTTGAACCTTTTCAGGATAAGTTACAGATAGTGCATTTTACCTATCAGAATATATATCATTAACTAAAGTTCAATATTTGTTTTATTTTAAAAGGTAAAATTTGCACATTTAAATGTACTCACCTTAACTATAGTGCTTAGAACTCCTGACAAAATGTAACACCTATGTAACCCAACCCATATAGATACTCCCCACTCAATCCATTCCCTTAACATTAACCCACATCCTGCAACACCAAATATTTTCCAGATTTTTTTCAAAATAGATTAGTTTAGCTTCCTTTAAAACTTCATATAAATGAAAGCATACAGCATGAATTCTTTTATGTTAGGCTTCTTTCACATGGAGTAATGTTTTGACATAGATCCATGTTTTATAACATTCATGCTAGTGGCAGCATGCATCATTAGTTAATAGATTTTTTATAAAAATTGTGGTTAAAAAACACATAACATAAAAAGTATCACCTTAATAATTCTAAAGTTTATAGTTCAGTGGTATTAAGCATGTTCAAATTGTGCAACACCTCTCTTAAACATTTTTTCTCTTGCAAACCTTAAAATGCTGTATCTATTCAACAACTCCCTCCCCTCAGCCCCTTTCCACCCTCTGTTTCTATGAATTCAACTACTTTAGATACCTCTTGTAAATGGAACCATTCAGTTGGAGTTCTTTGTACATTCCAGATGTTAATGCCCAATCAGATATGTGGTTTGTAGGTATTTTCTTCCATTCTGTGGGTTGCCTTTTTACCCTGTTGCATATTTGCATATATTCTTTGATGCACAAAAGCTTTAAGTTTGATATTTTATTTATCTATGTTTGGTTTTGTTGCATGTGCTTTTGGTATTATATGTCAGAAGTTATTGCCAAATCCAACACCACAAAGCTTTCCCCCTATGTTTTCTCCTAGGAGTGTTATATTTTTAAGTCTTACATGTAGGTCTTTGATTCATTTTGTTAGTTTTGGTATATGGTGTAATGACCCAAGTTCATTCTTTTGCAGGTGGATATTCAATTTTACCAGCATCATTTTTTGAAGAGACTGTTTTTAATGTGTGGGAGGGTTGATTTCTTGGCTATCTATTCTATTTAATGATCTATATGTCTATCTCTATGCTATTATTTAATGTCTATCTTTACAATAATACTACAGTATTTTGATTGCTGTAGCTTTGTAATAAGTTTTGAAATCAGGAAGTGTGAGACCTTTAACTTTGTTCTTTTTCAAGATAGTTTTGGACATTTGTGATCCTTTGAGTTTACATACACATTTTAGAATGGATTTTTGTATTCCAAACACGTCATTGGGCTTTTGATATGGATTGCACTGAATCTGAAGATTTCTTTGGCAATATGAGTATTTTAAGAAAATTATGTCTTCTAATCCATGAACATGAGATGTCTTTCTGTTTATGTCTTTTTTCACTATTCTTTTAGTAATATCTTATGCTTTTAGGTGTACAAGTACTTGCCTCCTTGGTTACATTTATTCTTAAATAGTTTATTGATGCTATTGTAAATGGAATTGTTTTCTTACTTCTCCTTTCAGGTTGTTCATTGTTAGTGCATAGAGACAAAAGTGATATTTATGTGTTAATTTTTATATTGCAACTTTGCTAAATTCCATACTAAGATTTTTTTTGTGGACTCTAGGGATTTGAGATCATGTCATCTGTAAAGAAGTATAATTTTACTTCTTACTTTTGAATTTGGATGCCTTTTTTCTCTTTACTTTTTTGTCTATTTGCTCTTGTTAGGTCTTCCAGTACTCTGTTGAGTAGAAGGGTGAAAGTAGACATCCTTTTGTTGTGCCTGATCCTAGAAGAAAAGCTTTTAGGTATGATTTTAACTGTGGGCCTATATTGTTTTGAAGTAGTATAATTTATTGAGTGTTTTTATGATGAATTTTGTCAAGTATGTTTTGCATCAATAATGTGCTCATTTTTATTGCTGAGTAGTATGCTAGTCTATTATGTACATATACTATCTTCTTATTCATGGACACCTGGGTTCTTTCTAGTACTTGGCTATCATGAATAAATAACCATATTTTAAACCAGCCAAATTTAAACCAGTTAACCTCATCAGTTTTCTGTTTCTAATACAATTCATTGTCATATTTGTTGGGTTACTTACCTGCTTATACATGGCATGTGGCTGTCAGTGGGCTAGGTTCCCTCTAACAAGAATATAATATTTTCAAAACATGAACCCCACAGCTTTGTGTTTTACTTCCCACATGAAAAACACCCTGCTTGTTGTCTACCTCCATCTATGTTTTCATTTGTAATGATGATAATAAGAATGAGAACAGGAACACTTTCATTCTGTCTCTGTTTTGAAAATCTATTTCTCTTGGTGAACTTATCAGAAATATGTATAGGCCACTCACCTGTTTATTTTATTATTTTATTCATAATTCAGTAGAGAGTAAGACACAGCACCTAAGGCCCCCTTTTAGGCAGTGACAATTGTTCATTCATTTGCTTTTCTGTTCATCCACTTAACATAACCCCATGGAATACTTACTGTGTGTGTTTGGGCAAGAAATAATGACTAAAACATAGCTCCTTTCCTGATCTTATTTATATTCAATCTAAAAATGTATACACACATAATTAAAAACTGAACTATTAACAAGGAAAACTACAGGGAGCTGTGAGAATATATACCGGGAACATGATCTTTTCTCCAGGGGGAGGAGACTCAAGACAGATTTTCCCGTAGAAATGACATTTAAGAACAAATGTGAATGTTAAGTAGAAAGGAAGCAGATAAAGCAGAAGAAACAGCATGTGCAGACATTCTGAAACATGACCCTTACCAAAAGCCCTAATAACCCTGTGTGGCTGGAGCGAGAAGGAGATTCAGCTGGAGAACTGGGCAGGGTGTTTCAGGGCCTTCCTAAACCAGGTTAAGGATGTTGGTTTCCTTGCTAAGACCAAGTGATAGTCATTAAAGTATTTGTATCTCTAAAATATCACTATGGTTAGTTACACTGTGGGAGACGAATTGTGATGCACAAATGTGGATGCAGAGAGAAAAGTTAAGATGGTGAGGCACTCTTATCTGATGATTGTTCTTTGAACAAAGTTTGGCCCACATATGCTATGTCATTCTTGTAGGAGAAGTTGTGACTTTAGATTCCTGATTATGTGAGTTGAGACATTGCTAGGAGTGTATGATGAATTCTACATGGACCTGCTCCAAACTCACTTCAGGAAGAGCTGGAAAAAGAAAGCTGAGCCCTGCTTTAGGGTACACAGAGGGAGTAGTATCATATGTATAATATTTTTAAAAATTGCTGCCCTAGTGCGGTGGTAGAAAACCTTGAGTAATTCTATAAAGGAGGGATTTGAAAAACTATGGTACATTTACACAATGGAATTCTATGCTGCAGAAAGGAAGAAGGAGCTCCTACCCTTTGCAACATCATGGATGGAACTGGAAAGCATTATGCTGAGTGAAATAAGCCAGGCGGTGAAAGACAAATACCATATGATATCACCGTTAACAGGAATCTAAACAACAAAACAAACAAGCAAGCAAAATATGACCAAAGACACTGAAATACGGAACAGGCTGACAGGGACCAGAGGGGAGAGGGGAGAGAATCACAGGGGAAAAGGGGAAGGACTCACATGAACAAGTATAAAGGACACACGGACAATAACTAAGGTGGGGGACGGAAATGGGAGGGAGGTGGGGAGCACGGCGGGGGCAGGGCTGGGAATATAAGACAGAAAACTGTACTTGAACAAGAATTAAATTTAAAAAAGAAAAAAATCAGTTTTTATCTCTTAAGAAAAAAAAAAGGGGGAGGAAGAAAATGGCGGTGGAGTAGGATGGAGCAACTCCAGTTCTCCTACCCCTGGGAGAAAATACTGGCAGATCTACTGAGGAACAGCGCAATCATTTCCCCAGCCAACACTTCCCCAGCATTTATGAAAATAAGAGTCCAGAGATAGTGATGGACCAGACAGCTACAGGTCGGTGGGGTCTCAGGGACATGAGTAAAGACAGAGGCAGCTGGTCCAGCAGCAGCCCTAGGCTGGGGCATAGAGACCTCGGAGCCACCTGCGCCCAGCGACAGGGGCGTCTGCCACAGAGGACTCATCGGGAGCCCGGCACCTGTGAGTAAAGACAAAAGCAGCAGCGGCAGGACCAGCTGCCCTCGGCCAGCCTGAAACCCCTCGGAGCCACCGTGTTAGGGGTGTAGAGGCTTCTGTCTGCAGCCGGTGCCACAGAAGACTCATTGGGAGCCCGAAACACAGTGGAGCCTTGGGCCTGCTGCGGGGTCCATGGAAGAGAGCTGGCTCTGTCCCTCTCCATCTAGGCGGGGCTGGGTGGCAGAGCCCTGTCTGCCTAGGTTTGCAGAGAGGGTGGCAAGGACAGGGGGCCGTGTTCAGTTGTGATATCTGTGGTCACCAGCCCACCAGACCGCCAGCCCAGGAAATTTGAGAGGAGCATTGTCCTCACTGGTTGAGTTGGGGATTGGGCTGGGCTGAGAGGCAGGCTTTCTGGAGAAGTTTTTATTGGAAAGTGGACTGAAGTGTTCTCCTGTGAAGGCAGCTTGACTGGCTTCTCACCCGGCCACAGGACTGGGAAGGACCAATACCAGATCCCGTGGGACCCAGGCAGCCTGTCGGGTGGCCTGGCGCCTGCACCCCAGTCTGGTAGCCTGGCTGGCTCGTGGGAGTGCAGGTAGGCTGACAACCCAGCCCACAGAGGGTCCTGCAGAAACCAGACAAACCGGACTGGACAGTTTGAAACCAACAAGAGAGGTTTTGGGGTTTTTTAACCTTTTTTTTTACTTTTTAATTTTTTTTAAACTTTTTTTTCAGTAATCGTATATTTTTTTCATTTTATTGTTGCTGTATCTTTCAGTACTTTGTTCCTCTCCTTCCTTTTTTCCTGTTTTAGTCCTTCTTCCTTTCATTACAAACTTATTGCTTTTTCCTCACTTCTGCCCTTTTTTGTGGGTTTTCTTGCTTGCTTGTTTGTTTGTTGCTTTCTATACCACTGTAACTACTTCACAATACATCTCTTGGCTCTTAGCCCACTTTACAGGGTCCTGAATTCTATTACTGTAGTGATTAACTCTACTTGCTCACATGCTACACATATTTACTATTCTTTGCTCTCACCTTACCTCAAAATCTGACCACCCGCAACCTCACTCCTTTCTAGATACAACTCACAAGCCTTCCCTCCCCAACAAGAGACTGATCTTTGGTCTATCCTTTCTTAAAAGTGGCAAATTGGGTTGAAAATTACAGTTAAGACTATATGTAGCCTAAAGATCTTCTATCTCTTCTCTACCAGCTGTGACTGTAAATATCATAAAGTACTCTCCTGCTATCATAAACCATTTTGCCTCCCCCTCCAACTGATCACACACACACAAAGAAAGGACTAGGTGGAAGCGGAGAACATCAGATACCTGCAGGAGAATGCACCACTGAATTTCACAGGTATTCTACCACAGAAGTTCACACTATAAAACCAGGGAGTCAGAAAAGATCAATTTAAGAAGCAGAGGCTAACAAGAAGAGTCTCAGAAACAATGCGAAGACAAAGAAACAATGCCCAAATGAAAGAAAATGTAGAAATCTCAGAAAGAATATTAGATGAAGGAGAGGCAAGTCAGCTATCAGATATTGAATTCAAAGCACTAGTTATCAGGAAATTCAAAGAGCTCACAAAGAGCTACCAGAAACTAGAGGGGAGCTACCAGAAACTAGAGGGGAGCTACAATGAACTCTCCTCAAACTATATCAACATGAAAAAGGAAATAGAAACTATCAGCAAAGGCCAAGAGTAAATGAAAAATAGAATTTCTGAACTGAAGAACACTTAGGAGGAATGAAAAGCAGGATCGATGAGCCAAAAGATCAGATCAGCGAGTTGGAGGACACAGTAGAATCTCCCAGAAACAGCAAGAAAAGGAAAAGAGGCTCAGAAAGAGTGAAGAGGGATTAAGAGAAATGCAAGACAGTATGAAACGTAATAATATCTGAATAATAGGAATACCAGAAAGAGAAGAAGAAGAACAAGGGATAGAAAACCTACTTGAAAAAATAACAATGGAAAATTTTCCTAATTTAATGAGAGAAAAAGTTACACGAATGCAAGAATCACAGAGAGTCCCATTCAAGAGGAACCCAAAGAGGCCCACTTCAAGACACATCATCATATAAATGGCAAAATTCCAAGACAAAGAGAGAATAATAAAGGCAGCAAGGGAGAAAAAGGAAGGAACATACAAGGGACTCACAATAAGGTTGACTACTGACTTCTCAATGGAAACATTCCAAGCAAGAAGAGAATGGTAAGAAATATATCTTCCAAGTAATGAGAAACAGAGGCCTATAACCAAGGCTACTTTAGCCAGAAGGGCTCTCATTTAAGATAGAAGGCCAAATAAGGAGCTTCTAAGACAAAAGAAGTCTAAAAGAACACACTTCCACCAAACCAGCTCTAAGAAAATTATTAAAAAACCTGCTTTAAGGAAAGGAAAAAGAAGAGAGACAGAGAGGAACACAGGTACATAAATGGCAATGAATAAGTACCTATCTATAATAACCTTAAATGTAAATGGATTAAATGCTTCATTCAAAAGACAGACTAGCTGAATGGACAAGAAAGCATGACCCACACATATGCTGCCTACAGGAGAACCACCTCAGATCAAAAGACCATCGCAGAATAAAAGTGAAAGGTTGGAAACAAATATTCCAAGCAAATGGACAAGAAAAAAAAAGTCGGGTTAGCAATTCTCATATCAGACAAAATAGACTTCAAAAAAAGGGCCATAAAGAGAGACCCAGAAGGTCACTTCATATTGCTTAAGGGAAGAATCCAGCACGAAGACATTAACATCATAAACATATATGCA
This sequence comes from Sturnira hondurensis, assembly GCF_014824575.4. Classification (NCBI taxonomy): domain Eukaryota; kingdom Metazoa; phylum Chordata; class Mammalia; order Chiroptera; family Phyllostomidae; genus Sturnira; species Sturnira hondurensis. The sequence continues at coordinate 325,988 of NW_028081972.1, forward strand.
CCCGACATAGGAGCCCCCAAATATATAAAGAAATTCCTAGAAGACGTCAAGAAAGATATTGACAACAACACAATTATAGTAGGGATTTTAACACCCCACTGTCAAAAAGGGACAAATCTTCCAAACAAAATATCAACAAAGATATTTCAGCATTAAATGACACCCTAGATGAAATGGACCTAATTGATATATATAGAGGCCTTCATCCCAAAGAAGCTAAATACACATTTTTTTCAAATGCACATGGAGCATTTTCAAAGATAGACCACATGATAGGACACAAAAGGAGCCTCAACAAATTCAAGAAAATTGAAATCATACCAAGCATTTTCTCTGATCAAAAGGGACTGAAATTGGAAGCCAACCCCTCAGGAAAAAAACCCAAAACACCCAAAATTATGGAGACTGAATGGTATGCTATTAAACAATGAATGGGTCAAGATTGAAATTAGGGAAGAAATCAGAAAGTTTCTTGGAACAAATGAAAATGAACTCACAACAACCCAAAACTTATGGGACACAGTGAATGCAGTCCTGAGAGGGAAGTTCACAGCAATACAGGCTTACTTAAAGAAGGTAGAAAGATTTTAAACAAACAACCTAACCCTAGGCCTACAAGAACTCAAGGAACAACAAAAAAGACAGCCCAGAGCAAGTAAAAGGAAATAACCAAGATCAGAGCAGAATTAAATGGCATAGAGACTAAAAGCAAAATTCTAAGGATCAGTGAATCCAGGAGTTGGTTTTTTGAAAAGATAAACAAAATAGACAAGACTTTAAGTAGGCTCATCAAGAAGAGAGAGGACCCAAATAAACACAATCAGAAGTGAAAGAGGATAGATTACAACTGACACCACAGAAATAGAATTGATTGTAAGAAGTTAGTATGAAGAACCATATGCCAAGAAATTTGAAAACCTAGGTGAAATGGACAAATTTCTAGAAAAATATAATCTTCCAAAACTCAACGAACAAGAAGCAGAAAACCTGAACAGGCCAATCACAGCAGATGAAATTGAAGCAGTAATCAAAAAACTCCCATCACACAAAAGCCCTGGACCAGATGGTTTCACAGGAGAATTCTACAAAGCTTTTAAGGAAAAGCTAACCCCTATTCTTCACAGACTATTCCACAGAATCCAAAATGATGGGAAACTCCCAAATTCTTTTTATGAAGCCAGCATCACCCTAATTCCAAAGCCAGTTAGAGACACAACAAAGAAAGAAAACTTCAGGCCAATACCGCTGATGAACACAGATGCTAAAATCCTCAATAAAATATTAGCAAATTGCATCCAACAATACATCAAAAAGGTCATATACCACGACCAAGTGGGATTCATCCCAGGGATGCAAGGATGGTTCAATATCTGCAAATCAGTAAATGTAATACACCACACAAACAAAAGCAAAGACAAAAACCACAGGATCATATCAATAGACATGAAAAAAGCTTTTGATAAGGTACAACACCCATTTATGATAAAGGAACTCAGAACAATGGGAATAGAGGGAGCATTCTTCAATATAATAAAGGCCATATATGAAAGACCTACAGCCAACATCATACTCAATGGGCAAAAACTAAAAGCTTTTCCACTAAGATCAGGAAAAAGACAAGGTTGTCCACTTTCGCCACTTCTATTTAATATAGTATTGGAGGTTTTAGCCTCAGTGATCAGGCAAGAAAAGGAAATAAAAGGCATTCAAATTGGACAGGAGGAAACAAAACTGTCATTGTTTGCAGATGACATGATAGGGTACATGGAAAATCCTATAGCTTCTACCAAAAAACTGCTTGAACTAATAAATGAATTTGGCAAAACACCGGGTTACAAAGTCAATATCCAGAATTCAAAGGCATATTTGTATACTAACAATGAATCAGCAGAAGCAGAAATCAAGAAAAAAATCCCATTCGATATAGCAAAAACAAAAATAAAATACCTAGCAATAAACCTAACCAAGGAGGTAAAAGACCTGTAACCAGAAAACTACACAACACTGAAGAAAGAAATCAAGGAAGACACAAACAAATGGAAACATATACCGTGTTCATGGATTGGAAGAATTAACATCATCAAAATGTCCATACTACCCAAAGCAATTTACAGATTCAATGCAATACCTATTCAAGTACCAATGGCATATTTCACAGACATAGAACAAACACTTCAAAAATTTATATGGAACCAGAAAAGACCCCGAATAGCTGCTGCAATTTTAAGAAAGAAGAACAAAGTAGGAGGGATCACAATACCTGATATCAAACTGTATTACAAGGCCACTGTAATCAAAACAGCCTGGTACTGGCATAAAAACAGGCACATAGACCAATGGAACAGAATAGAGAGCCCAGAAATAAACCCAACTCTCTACAGTCAATTAATATTCGACAAAGGGGGCAGTAACATAAAATGGGGTAAAGATAGCCTCTTCAACAAATGGGAGAACTGGACAGCCACGTGCAAAAAAAAAATGAAACACAAGCACCAACTTACACCATACACCAAAATAAATACAAGGTGGATAAAAGACTTAAATATAAACCGTGAAACCATTAAACCCCTAGAGGAGAGAATTGGCAAGAAAATCTCAGATATTCCACACAGCAAGATTTTTACTGATACATCCCCTAGAGCAAGGGACATAAAGGAAAGAATAAACAAATGGGATCTCATCAAAATTTAAAGCTTCTGTATGGCTAAGGAAAACATTATCAAGATAAAAGGAGAAACAACTGTTTGGGAAAACATATTTGCCAATGATACCTCAGACAAAGGTTTAATATCCAAAATATACAAAGAACTCACTCGACTTCACTCAAAGAAGACTAGCAACCCAATTAAAAAATGGGCAAAGGACTTGAACAGACACTTCTCCAAGGAGGACATACAGAGGATCCAGAGATACACGAAAAGATGCTCGATATCGCTAGCTATCAGAGAGATGCAAATTAAAACCACAATGAGATACCACTTTACACCAGTCAGAATGGCTTCCATAAACAAAGAAACAAACAACAAGTGCTAGAGAGGTTGTGGGGAAAAGGGGACCCTAGTTCACTGTTGGTGGGATTGCAGACTGGTACAACCACTCTGGAAAACAGTGTGGAATTTTCTCAGAAAAGTAAAAATGAACGTGCCTTTTGACCCAGCAATTCTACTCTTGGGAGTATATCCTAGGAACCCTGAAACACCAATCCAAAAAAAAAACCTATGCACCCCAATGTTCATAGCAGCACAATTTACGATAGCCAAGAGTTGGAAGCAATGTAGATGCCCATCGGTAAATGAATGGATTAAAAAACTATGGTACATTTACACAATGGAATTCTATGCTGCAGAAAGAAAGAAGGAGCTCATACCTTTGGAACAACATGGACTGAACTGGAAAACAGTATGCTGAGTGAAATAAGCCTGGTGTTGAAGGACAAATACCATATGATCTCACCTTTAACAGGAAGCTAATCAACAAAACAAAGAAGCAAGCAAAATATAACCAAAGACACTGAAATAGAGAACAGGCTGACAGTGACTAGAGGGAAGAGGGGAGGGAATTTCAGGGGAAATAGGGGAGGGATTTAGAGGAACATTTATAAAGGATGCATGGACAACAACTGAGAAGGGTGGAAATGGGAGGGAGGGGGGAGCATGGGGGGGTGGGCTGGGATGGGAGTAATATACAGAAAACTGTACGTGAAAAATAATAAATAAATTTTAAAAAATGGAAAAAAAGGTGTGATTTGAGATAACTGAGCAATTTGGTAGCTCTTGTCCACAGTTCAGCAGCGACTTTATCAGGTGCTAGCTGCCTCCTAGTGGTCTGTAAAGGAAATTGCCTAACTGCTGATAGGGAAGGGACTCACTCCTGCAGCAGTATCTGGGCTTGAGTCTGTATTTAGAAGTTGTGAAAGAAGGTGGCATATTCCAAATTAAAAGGAATGTTAGGAGCAACTAAATAAGTTATTAGGATAAGTTTTTACAGCTGTGATGACCTGAAGGAAAAGATGTGTGAACCAGTGAAAGCAAATTACATTATTAGATGGAAAATCAATATTCACATCCCATGATTTATCACCAAGACTGCTACTTGTTGGCAATGCATCAATTTCACAAAAACAAGTCTTCCTCACTTGAAATAGGCCATTGTATTTCATTCACTATGACTCTTGCTTTCTTCTGCATTACTCGTTATACTTTGTGTCAACGGGAAGCCTTGGAGAGGAAAAATCCTAAGGATTCTGAATAGCCCATTGGCTCCCTACTCCCAACAAGCCCCCCACCCAAGAACCTAGTTGCTTTCAAACTGCCACTGAAACAAGACAGGCATAGGTTTACCTAATGGCAGCCAGCCTCAATGTTGTTAACATAAGTCAAAAGGTTAGGAATCACAGCAGGAAATATATTCATCTGTGAAAAAAGTGTGCAATTCATATCAGGGCTAGAAATTTGTGTTTAAGAGCAATATTTGAAATGATTATTGAATATAAAGCAAGTACATTTTGTCAGTTACCCCAGGTGCTCAGATAGTTAAGGCAGATTGAGGGATCCCTTGAGGTTGCTGGCACCCTGAGAACACCACAGAGATGAAGAGCATCCTACAATAATGCACAAGTTCATAAAACAGTTGCTTCACTGAACATGTAACTTGATACCATGAAGGTTACAAAACATGGAATAGCTCTTGGGAGGAAAATTCTTATACCACTTCCAGAACTGTTCCTTTTTTCAGAATAAATTATCAGGAGGGAAAATGTCTGTTTCCTTGAACAACTATCAGGAAATTTGAGAATTATGACTTTGTGATGCATCGGTGCTTGTCTTTTACTCACTAAATCTCCTCCTTCCTGTATAAAAAAAAGTCACCTTTATATTCTAATTTCAATGTTTTTTTGAATAAGGTCAAAAGAATATTTAGAAATTGTTTTCTTTTTTTAAATTTAATTCTTGTTCAAGTACAGTTTTCTGTGTTATATTCCCAGCCTTGCCCCGACTCAGTGCGCCCCACCTCCCTCCCATTTCCGCCCCCCACCTTAGTTATTGTCCATGTGTCCTTTATACTTGTTCATGTCAGTCCTTTCCCTTTTCCCCTGTGATTCTCTCCCCTCTCCCCTCTGGTCCCTGTCAGCCTGTTCCGTATTTCAGTGTCTTTGGTAATATTTTGCTTGCTTCTTTGTTTTGTAGTTTACATTCCTATTAACGGCCATATCATATGGTATTTGTCTTTTACTTCCTGGCTTGTTTCGCTCAGCATAATGCTTTCCAGTTCCATCTATGATGCTGCAAAGAGTAGGCACTCCTTCTTCCTTTCTGCAGCATAGAATTCCATTGTGTAAATGTACCATAGTTTTTTAATCCATTCATTTACCGATGGGCATCTACATTGCTTCCAACTCTTGGCTATCGTAAATTGTGCTGCTATGAACATTGGGGTGCATAGGTTTTTTTTTTGGATTGGTGTTTCAGGGTTCCTAGGATATACTCCCAAGAGTAGAATTGCTGGGTCAAAAGGCACGTTCATTTTTACTTTTCTGAGAAAATTCCACACTGTTTTCCAGAGTGGTTGTACCAGTCTGCAATCCCACCAACAGTGAACTAGGGTCCCCTTTTCCCCACAACCTCTCTAGCACTTGTTGTTTGTTTCTTTGTTTATGGAAGCCATTCTGACTGGTGTAAAGTGGTATCTCATTGTGGTTTTAATTTGCATCTCTCTGATAGCTAGCGATATCGAGCATCTTTTCGTGTATCTCTGGATCCTCTGTATGTCCTCCTTGGAGAAGTGTCTGTTCAAGTCCTTTGCCCATTTTTTAATTGGGTTGCTAGTCTTCTTTGAGTGAAGTCGAGTGAGTTCTTTGTATATTTTGGATATTAAACCTTTGTCTGAGGTATCATTGGCAAATATGTTTTCCCAAACAGTTGTTTCTCCTTTTATCTTGATAATGTTTTCCTTAGCCATACAGAAGCTTTAAATTTTGATGAGATCCCATTTGTTTATTCTTTCCTTTATGTCCCTTGCTCTAGGGGATGTATCAGTAAAAATCTTGCTGTGTGGAATATCTGAGATTTTCTTGCCAATTCTCTCCTCTAGGGGTTTAATGGTTTCACGGTTTATATTTAAGTCTTTTATCCACCTTGTATTTATTTTGGTGTATGGTGTAAGTTGGTGCTTGTGTTTCATTTTTTT